>NW_026273320.1:595000-895000 GCF_020536995.1 Dreissena polymorpha | reverse complement strand
TTTCTTTTTATTTTATGCTTACAAATGATTGTATTTCTGCTAATTTCCTTTTGGGCACCCCACATGTCATTACATGTTTGTTCAAGGGAAGCTAATCTGTAAGTTGTTATAAAGATTCATTGAAGAGTAGTCGCCTCGGTAAAATTAGGGGTCACAACAGGGAACCACACATATATAAAAATAGTTCCGGTAAAACAATAAAAATTATCGATAATTTTCACTGTTTGAAATAGTGAATAATCAGTTTTAATTCACTGCTATTTCTCTATAAACCACCAGAAAGCATAAAATAAAAGGTCTAATTCACATAGATATGAAAACCAAAAATTTGAATGAAAAAAAAGCAAATTTTCATCAAACTAAGTTTGAGCATAACCTTATTTACATTAATTTTGTAAGAAATTGTAGATTTAGGATTTATAACAAAATAGAATTTAAACATGTAACCATGCTTCTCCAAACAAAAAGCCTTTTGCCATCAAATTTCCTTTCTTTGAGTAGGTCAGCTGTCCATTCAAATTGATGTCTGAACAACATCTGTGTCTGACAATATTTGGGGAGTGGGGCTTCCATGTCAAAACAACTCTTTTTCACGATGACCCAGAATGACCATAACAAGAAAGATCTTTTTTAACCTATGCAATTAATAAATGAGGTAAATTGTGCAAATATTTGAATGTATGTAAATGGTTCAGTACATTTATAAATTAATGTTTCATATACTCCTGTTGGCATTCCTAATTAGTTCCATCCACAAAACAAAATTAACCCAGCAAAAAAACAACATAATTGTTAGTGCACAGATCACTTCTACAACTACATCCTCCAACAACATCACTTTATATCTATTTGTACAACATATCCGCTATCAAGCGTTCCAGACACTGATTCCCCGCTATCAAGCGTTCAGACACAGATTTCCTGCTATCAATCGTTCAAACACATTTTCGCTATCAAGCATTAACACACAGATTTCCTGGTATCAAGCGTTCACACGCACACACACAGATTTTTCACCATCTTGGTCGCTATGACAACTTCACAAACGTCTCAAGAATCTCCTGGGCCATGGAGATGTTATTTTTGGCGACCCGTAGCGCCTCCATGACTTTCAGCCTGTCGTAACCCTTGTTTACGAGCTCATTCACATGCTCCTCGTTTATACTGTCAAATATGCTGTTCTCCTTGTTGCCCTCCTGGTTCTCACGCAGGCGGTCACGGCGCACAGGCAGAGGGATCTCTGTGGAATTGCTTGCCTCCGGAATCCGCCTAAAAGGCAGGAGTATAGGTATTATAGTGCTATAACTGACAAAAGTTCTAGGGCTCATAACTCTGCAGTATTAATAATAAATAACACGACATAGGCGAAAATAAGGTCTTTAACTTCTACAAAGCATAAACAATATAATACCTAAAAGATTTCATGTTGATATGCAGAAAGCTGAGAGAACAAAATACACATGGGCAGCATTCAGAGCAAGTGACCAACCGTCTGAGTTACACCACTATACACCTCTAAACTTTATTTTCAGGGGTATAAATAAGGAATAATTATCTCATTTGTTTTCAATACTTGTAACTCAGTTCTGAGATGATTTATTTTTTAAAAATTGACAGAATCACCTCATATTCATTTATTAACCCATTACTTCTATTAAGGCCAGAGTTTTTTTATCTTCTGTTTAACGGGTGCGCCCTATCCAATTTTCCGAAAAGTGAAATAAAAATAAAACAGAAAATATAATTTTATTTTTATTTTTTCCTCCGTATTCAAACTAGAGCTTTGTCACAGACATGACGAATACCCCCACATGCCGCATTGACACATAATATTTTGCATGTCGTCTTCACAAAAAAACAGCGGACACCATGCTCAATTTTTAATACGCACCTAGTGACCCATTGACCTAGTTTTTGACCCAGAAAGGCCCATGTTCTAACTTGGCCTTAAGATCATCACCATTAAAGTTCTGACCAAGTTTGGTGAAGATCGGATGTAAACTACTTGAATTAGAGAGCGGACACCATGCTGAATGTTAAAAAACGCACTAAGTGACCCTGTAACCTAGTTTTAGGCCCGGAATGGCCCATGTTCGAACTTGGCCTAGACATCATTTAGATAAAACTTGCGACCAATATTGGTGAGGATTGGATGAAAACTACTTGAATTTGAGAGTGGACAACATGGTGAGGTTTAAAACGCTCTAAGATACCCTGTGACCTAGTTTTTGACCCGGCATGACACATATTCAAACTTTACCTAGACATCATCTAGATACAACTTCTGACCAAGTTTGGTAAAAATTGGATGAAAACTACTTGAATTAGAGAGCGGACGACATGCTGAATGTTTAAAGCGCACTAAGTGGCCCCGTGACCTTGTTTTTGACCCAGCATGACCCATATTCAAACTTGCCCAAGACATCATCAAGATACAACTTCTGACCAATTTTGGTGAAGATTGGATAAAAACTACTTGAATTAGAGAGCGGATAACATGGTGAAGTTTAAAACACACTAAGTGACCCTGTGACCTAGTTTTTGATCTGGCATGGCCCATGTTCGAACTTGACCTACACATCATCTAGTTACAATTTCTGACCAAGTGTGGTGAAGATTGGATTTAAACTACTTGAAATAGAGAGCGGACACCATGCTCAATGTGTAAAACGTACTTAGTGACCCTGTGACCTAGTTTTTGATCTGGCATGGCCCATGTTCGAACTTGGCCTTCAGATCATCTAGATAAAACTTCTGACCAAGTTTGGTGAAGATCGGATGAAAACTACTTGAATAAGAGAGAGGACACCATGTTGAATGTTAAAAAACGCACTAAGTTTCCTCGTGGCCTAGTTTTTGACCTGTCAAGGCCCATGTTCGAACTTGGCCTTGGCCTTAAGATCATGTAGATACAACTTCTGACCAAGTTTGGTGAAGATCTGATGAAAATTAGAGAGCGGACAACATGCTGAATGTTAAAAGCGCACTAAGTGACCCCGTGACCTAGTTTTTGACCCGGCAAGGCCCATGTTCAAACTTGGCCTAGACATTATGTAGATACAACTTCTGACCAAGTTTGGTGAAGATCAGATGAAAACTACTTGAATTAGAGAGCGAATACTTAATACGGACTGACAGACAGACCGACAGACAGACAGACCGACCGACAGACAAGTTCACTCCTATATACCCCCCTAAACTTCGTTTGTTGGGGAATAAAAAAGTGGTCTTTAAAAAAGTTATTAAAAGAGAAATATTTTATCTTATGCATATAAATTTTATTTCAATATTATTTCATAATGTTAACTAAATATGCTGTTCATTGAGAAATTTATCAGAAGAAATATCGCAACCGAGTCATACCAATTCCGGACTACTTGCACCGACATGTGTGTGTTTACAATACAACTGCAGATATGTCAAACATCATGAATATTCATGAGATTGATGTCATCTTGTTCACGAATGATTGAACTTTACTACAATGTTTTCAAAATTGATGTAGGACCACCTTTGGCTAAGAAAATAGTACCCGACTTTGACGTTAAATAAAATTACTTACGATGGACCGCTCAAAATTTCGAACATAGTTCTAAAAACTAGAAAGTCTAACTTAAAATACCAAAATAATTGTCTGCAAATGAGAATTAGGTATCCGCATCTTTAAACAAAGACGCACATTCATACCATTTGACCTCGATTGACCTGCAAGAGGGAGGAGCCGTTTTTCTTTTGCTTCGCTAATCAGTATCGTTCATAATAGTCAGAATTAATTAAACCATACTCGCGTTAACTATACAGAAAACACCAGAAAGGTTTGTTATGGTCATTTTCTGATTAATTATGGTTGAATTATATTAAAAAAATCATACTATAAATATTTAAACCAGCTTTTCGGATCGATGGCAACGTTCACGATTTGTCAATTTGACACGCAAATCATATAACCATTATCTGAATGAATATGTCAGTATCGTGTTATGCATGCTTCAAATACTCGCATTGAAATGGCTGTTTATGTCAAAACAAATAAATGAATACGTTTTTCTATCAGTATTTACGTAATTAAATGGATTGTTTGAATCGGGTACGAACTTAAAATTTTATGCGCGTGTTCGTACCATTTTTTCGCGATTTTGCAGAGCTGTCAGATAATGGAGGAAAACGATTTTTATATGCATTTTATTATTTTATAAATATTTGATATGTTTTTTTATTTTTCCAGTGTGTCTGGCTGTGTTAAAGGTGAAAGACTGCAAAAAGTAATGATGGAGTATCCAGATCCCTTCTGCAGGAAGTGGGACTATGCTGCAACTCCATCATAACCCCTCCAGGAGAGAAGAAAGGCTAACATCTTCTGCGAATCGACTAAGAACTAGAAAGCTTAATATAAGGAAAAAAATCACCAAAATAGCTATTTTTCCTAAGTTTCAAATTACCATACATGTAACTTTGAAAGAAGTTGATCTAAATTAATAATTCAAACTGATCTGATTCTGAGCAGGATTTAATGAGATCTTTAAGTTAGTTAGTATCAAAACATTAAAGATTTTTGTGAGTTAAAATTTATATATGGGTTGCTACTTAAAACATTTAACTTCTTTTCATGTTTTTGAACTTTTTTGAGACCCCTCACACTTTATACTGACTGGGGACTGTCTGGCAATATCAAGCTAGATTACAAGGAGTTTTTTTAACTGTTTTAGTAACTTTCAAAAATAAAATATTTTGATTTTTAATATTTATTTTTTTCCTACAAAACTTTTTTTTTTTTTTTTTTTGTTTCCTCCTCCTACTCAAACTTTCAAAAAAATAATCCTGTTAGACAGAAAATAATAAAACTCTGGCCTTAGATAACATATTTTGACGCATTTGTAGTCCCATAGAAAGTTTAATTTAATTAAAGACTTGTCTTACAAGATTCTAGTTTTAAAGGCTTCATTTCCAACCCTAGATACTGATGAGCAGCAAACAGCATAAAATCTGAACAGACTGAGAGTTATTTGCAGGCTGTTGTTTAATGCTGCTTGCACATAGTTAATTTTACTTTGCTCCTGAGTGGGAAAGGGTTAAATGATTGTTGGAAATGCAAAAAGTGAATAAAATGACTGCTCCTCAACAACATAGTGTAGTAACAAGATTTTTGCAATTATATTACCATGCACACTTAATGTGATACTATAATACAGGCTATACAACATATGTAGCTAGAAATCTGCAATTGAATTTCTAAACAACTCACTTTGTGTCTAGCGTTGGTGTGTTGCGGCCTCTGGGGGCTGGTAGCGGGGGCACATCATACTCGCTGGGGACTCGATGTAAAGTTGATTTTGTATTGCCTGTCACAGAGAAAATAGTGCCTGTAAATACACACATACAGAAAAGCCAATCAGGAAAAACAAGCATGAATCAAGCTGAAAGTACAAGCAATTCTATTTTTAAAACAACAAATAATAAGACAGTCTTTAAATATGAGACTTGTTATTGATTAACCATGTAAACAGAACAAGAGACCAAAATTATTCATATTGTTCAAACTATTCTACTTTCTTGTTAATAATCTTGATTCAAATTTGTACAAAAAAGTATATTACGTAATGTATGAAGACACAAACTTGACAATTTGCCCATAAAATGAACAATCACAAACATTTAACTCTTTACTGCCTTTTTCTTAGATACGTATTTTGACGCATTTGTAGTCCCTTAGAAGGTTATATTTAATTAAAGACCTTTCTTGCTAGATTCAATTTTTTAAGGCTTTTTCTTCAAACCTTAGATACTGATGAGCAGCAAACAACATAAAACCTGAACAGACTGCGAGTTACTCGCAGGCTGTTCTGGTTTTATGCTGTTTGCACATAGCCATTTTTACTTTGCTTTGAAGTGGGAAAGGGTTAAGTAACCAAATGGTAATGTAAATGTTATTAACAATTACACAAATACAAAAAAAGCAATAATTCTATTGTAAAAAGCTAAGTTAGTTAATACAAGCTGCTGAATTTCTTAGAGAAAAGTTGTACATTTGACAATTAAAGAAGCATGTTCAAGTCATATGATGATGCTAATGAGTAACTAGGGCTTTGTCACAGACATGACGAATACCCCCACATGCCGCATTGACACATAATATTGTGCATGTCGTCTTCACAAAAAACAGCGGACACCATGCTCAATTTTTAAATGGCACTAAGTGACCCCTTGACCTAGTTTTTGACCCAGAAAGGCCCCTGTTCTAACTTGGCCTTAAGATCATCTCCATAAAAGTTCTGACCAAGTTTGGTTAAGATCGGATGTAAACTACTTGAATTAGAGAGCAGATACCATGCTGAATGTTAAAAAACGCACTAAGTGACCCCGTGACCTAGTTTTAGGCCCAGAATGACCCATGTTCAAATTTGTCCTAGAGATCATTAAGATAAAACTTGTGACCAAGTTTGGTTAGGATTGGATAAAAAATACTTGAATCAGAGAGCGGACAACATGGTGAGGTTTAAAACGCACTGAGATACCCCGTGACCTTGTTTTTGACCCGGCATGACACATATTCAAACTTTACCTAGACATCATCTAGATACAACTTCTGACCAAGTTTGGTGAAGATTGGATAAAAACTACTTGAATTAGATAGCGGACAACATGGTGAGGTTTAAAACACACTAAGTGACCCCGTGACCTAGTTTTTGACCCGGCATGGCCCATGTTCATACTTGACCTACACATCATCTATTTTTACAACTTCTGACCAAGTGTGGTGAAGATCGGATTTAAACTACTTGAAATAGAGAGCGGACACCATGCTCAATGTGTAAAACATACTAAGTGACCCTGTGACCTAGTTTTTGATCTGGCATGGCCCATGTTCGAACTTGGCCTTCAGATCATCTAGATAAAACTTCTGACCAAGTTTGGTGAAGATCAGATGAAACTACTTGAATTAGAGAGAGGACACCATGCTGAATGTTAAAAAAAACGCACTAAGTGACCCCCTGACCTAGTTTTTGATCTGGCAAGGCCCATGTTCGAACTTGGCCTTAAGATCATCTAGATACAACTTCTGACCAAGTTTGGTGAAGATCGGATGAAAACTACTTGAATTAGAGAGCGGACAACATGCTGATTGTTTAAAACGCATTAAGTGACCCTGTGACCTAGTTTTTGACCCGGCAAGGCCAATGTTCGAACTTGGCCTAGACATCATGTAGATACAACTTCTGACCAAGTTTGGTGAAGATCGGATGAAAACTATTTGAATTAGAGAGCGGACACCATGCTGAATGTTAAAAAACGCACTAAGTGACCCCGTGACCTTGTTTTTGACCCAGCAAGGTCCATGTTCGAACTTGGCCTTAAGATCATCTAGATACAACTTGTGACCAAGTTTGGTGAAGATCGGATGAAAACTACTTGAATAAGAGAGCGAACAACATGCTGAATGTTTAAAACGCACTAAGTGACCCTGTGACCTAGTTTTTGACCCAGAAAGGCCCATGTTCGAACTTGGCCTAGGCATCATGTAGATACAACTTCTGACCAAGTTTGGTGAAGATCAGATGAAAACTACTTGAATTAGAGAGCGGACACTTAATATGGACCGACAGACAAACCGACCGACCGACAAGTTCACTCCTATATACCCCACTAAATTTCGTTTGTGGGGGTATAATAAATATAGCTATGCTAATATATAGTTTGATAAATAGCGAACATATGAACCATAAGCACATGAAATTTCTGCATATTGATGACCAAATAGTGAAAAAACAGGGATGTGGTAAAATGGAAAGCATGTAGGAAAGAGGTGGCATTTCAGAACATTTATGAATGGTTAGATGATTTGACACTATGTCCTGTTTTACATATAAATAAAGTAAACTGCAGAATTTAGAAGACATAAATTAAAAGATTTGTGTACAATTGTACATAAATTACAACATGGACATTTTTTGTTAATAAACAACAACGACGTCTTCCTGTTGGCAGCCTCTCCTACCTCCCTGCAAATGGCTGCCACTTGATGACTCGGCCTGTTGGTTGCCATGGCTACCCGATACCGAGTTGGTCACATGACCAGCTGTGACCAATGGGAATGCCACCTGGGGGCCGTTTTCCACACCCTCAGTTTTATTACCAAGGATTGGGACCTCATATCGAAGTTCCGCATACGACACACCTGTTTGAAATTTTAAGGACGGAGTGATGGAATAACACCGTAAATGGAGAAAAAGATGTTATCAGATTCTGAGTAGGTGGAAGCTGTGAGACGTTACGAAGAATGTGATCATTGTGGTTATAGCTCACCAACATACACCTGATACTGCAAAATCATAAGTATTTGTGTGACTTTAGTTATCATGAATTCCATTCGTAAGCAATTTAATAAATTTAAGATCCTGATTAAATAAAAGTTCTTACATTTTGTGTGTGTTTTTCTTACAGAATTAACATAGACACAAGAAACAAATCTAACTTAATCCATACACACATCCTGCTTTGTTCTGCAATTCACATACATCAAGATGCTACACACAGAGGATCATATTACACTGTTGACTTAGCGGACGCTTAATATTTCCTGATAAAATGCTAATGATTAGCGCCAATTTTTAACACTCGTTGAACATAATATTTGTATTGTTGTTTTCAGGAATGTTGTATTTAAAACAAAGGTTGGTGTCAGAGCGATGTTGGTAAACAGGAGCATTTGATGAGTCTATAGATCAACAGGAGAGTTAAATAAGTTACAGTGGTATGCGACTGTGTGAAATGCAATAGGTAACAAGAGCTGTTTGTAAAACATGCATGCCCCCCATATGGGCGGTCAGTTGTAGTGGCAGCAATTGTGTGAATACGTTTTGTGTCACTGTGACCTTGACCTTTGACCTAGTGACCTGATAGTCAATAGGGGTCATCTGCCAGTCATGATCAATGTACCTATGAAGTTTCATGATCCTAGGCCTAATTATTCTGGAGTTATCATCAGGAAACCATTTTACTGTTTCGAGTCACTGTGAACTTGACCTTTGATCTAGTGACCTGAAAATGAATAGGGGTCATCTGTGCAAAACAATATACCCCCTCTTCTTCGAAGGGGGGCATAAAAAGTGCTTGTTGCTGTTTCTCACAAAGAAAAAAATGCATTTATAAAAAACTGTTCACCAAAATCTGCTGCATATATTACCTCTTATTAATTGTTTTCCAAAGAGTGTTTAAGATTGAAAAACAAGCTAAAAGATCAAACCAACTCCTAGCAAAAGTGTATGCATGAACAAAGTAAATACAAATATATCTGAGTAGCAAGTTTTGTTCACATATCATATAGATAGTTGCCCATAAGCTAATAAATTATATGCAAGTATCCAAGAAAACACTTAAATGTATACAATTTGTAAGAAATAATATGAAATTTATATACAATTCCCATGAATGGAAATATGAATGTCCTTATATTTGTGAAGTTCAAAAGAAGTCATTGTGCTGTCTCACACAAACAACTGTGCTAAACACACACAAAACAAGCTTCAAAACTGGGTTTTCCAAACTTCTTAAAGTGTAGGCAATATATGAAAACTAATGTCAATCTTGACCCAATTACCAACAAGGGCTGTTTGTAAAACATGCATGCCCCCCATATGGGCTGTCTGTTGTAGTGGCAGCCATTGTGTGAATACGATTTTTGTCACTGTGACCTTGACCTTTGACCTAGTGACCTGAAAATCAATAGGGGTCATCTGCGGGTCACGATCAATGTACCTATGAAGTGTCATGATCCTAGGCAAAAGCGTTCTTGAGTTATCATCCGAAAATCATTTTACTATTTCGGGTCACCGTGACCTTGACCTTTGACCTTGTGACCTCAAAATCAATAGGGGTCATCTGCAAGTCATGATCAATCTACCTATGAAGTTTCATGATCCTAGGCGTATGCGTTCTTGAGTTATCATCCGAAAACCATTTTACTATTTCGGGTCACTGTGACCTTGACCTTTGTCCTAGTGACCTCAAAATCAATAGGGGTCATCTTCAAGTCATGATCAATCTACCCATGAAGTTTCATGATCCTAGGCGTATGCGTTCTTGAGTTATCATCAGGAAACCATTTTACTATTTCGGGTCACCGTGACCTTGATCTTTGACCTAGTGACCTCAAAATCAATAGGGGTCATCGGCAAGTCATGATCAATCTACCCATGAAGTTTCATGATCCTAGGCGTATGCGTTCTTGAGTCATCATTCAAAAACCATTTTACTATTTCAGGTCACCGTGACCTTGACCTTTGACCTAGTGACCTCAAAATCAATAGGGGTCATCTGCGAGTCATGATCAATGTACCTATTAAGTTTCATGATCCTAGGCCCAAGCGTTCTTGAGTTATCGTCTGACAACCACCTGGTGGACGGACCGACAGACCGACCGACCGACATGAGCAAAGCAATATACCCCCTCTTCTTCGAAGGGGGGCATAAATATTAATCATGGTATTTTAAAGGCATTTTTTTTAAATGCACAATAAAAATACATCAAAACCAAGTCATCCATATTGAAGATGAATCTTTCCACTGACAAGATTATAAATTTACAAACCTTCAACCAGTTATTACATTTCATATACTTTTTATTTGTGTAATAATGTTCAATCTTCAAAAATACTGAGAATACAATACGAAGTCCCACTACATGTGCTTACTGCAAATAAACACTCACAAAAGCCAGGAAAGCCCAGTTGACAGAGGATGTATTATGTCAAAAAAACAAGTGCAGTGTAGCCATGCAAGCAATTGACTCAATTACCTGTCTCTGATTGTTTTTCAACGACTGGTTTTTGTGAAGGTCCAGTCTCCAGATGTTTGTTGTCAAAATTATGAGCAGGTGTGGGTGGCAACTGTCTCCTACAGAACAATGCACAAACAGGTAAAAAAACAGGTATTTTGAACAGATTTATAACATGGATTGCCTGTGAAACTTTTGTCTCTAATATTGAAAACTAATGCGAATATAATAGCTTCACACATGCTTTGCTCATCTTTTACTTTTACAGCCACCTGCCCAGTCAGACTGTCACCCAACAATTTACTTGTAAAGACCAAAATGTTATTTGACCTTGCCATAATGTGACCAAAGTAATGCCTGGAGCTACCCTATCCGTGACCAAAGTAATGCCAGGAGCTACCCAGACCCTAATAAGACTACAAAACCTTGAAGCAGCTTAGCTCCTGACCAGACTAATACCAACTCTCCATTACACACTGCATTATTATACTTTCCAAATACATATTGCCCTGTGAGATTACCTTGGCAGCTTTGGAGATGATGACGGAGACACATTTGGCGAAGGATTCGGTGGTTCCAGGTGACGAGGGGGCACAGGAGGCGGAAGATTGTTGCGACGCAAATTTTGCGACTCTATTTGAGTACTTTTTGCTTCAGAATACTCAACTTCATCAGTGTCTGTATTGTTTGTTACAGTGGTAACGGAGTTTAAAGATCCTACGCTACTGGATCCAATTCCGGAGCAGTCGAGTCGACTGGAAGTGAGTCGCGGGTCAAATGGATCAACCACCACTGCCTCAGTACCCTTGATTTCACAGCGGCAGAATGGGCAGCCCTGACCCTCGGAATCCTGCAATTTTAAACGGAGTGTGTACCTTTTTTATAAACCTAAGACTTTAACACCCCAGACCAATTATCAAGTTTAAAAACCCGTCGATTTCCAAGTTAGGTAGCAACTCTCTATTTATATTCATATACAGTCCAACCTGACCTAATAGTCACCTGAGAACAATGGTCACCTGTCGACAACCGTCAGTCTGGATTCTCCTTAACACAAATTATTCTATATTACACCTGACAATAACTGCAACTTGTCTACAACTGCCACTATATTTCATTCCCAAAGCCATAACTAAACTGAGAATAGCAGTAAATAGTCAGTCGTTTTGGTGGTGCAAAAAGTAAACATTTAAAACCATGTCGTTGGTGGTGGTGGTTCTTGACACTGATGTCATAGCGCATATTTTGCGGCTAAAATGTGATTGTCGGTTACTGCCTTTGAATTGATAAATGCTGCACACAAGGGGGATACAATCCCTGGCTGCGTGAGCTGAAAAGAACACATCACATTCGCTGTATGTGCATCCTTTACTAATTATCATTTAATTTTCATTTGTGACAGCATGAGGATGATCGGGCGAAATTTTATAAAGTTATAACAAGCTATCAATTATTTAATTTCCGATGAATGTGTTTTGGTAGCAGTCCTAACGCCAAAGTATGAGTGCAAGAAAAAATCAATAGATCTGTGTCGCTGATAAGGTGTCAACAACACTTAGCTAGCAAGTGTCTTCTATTTTGGAAAAAAACTGACATAAAATTGCAACTTTTGTTCGCACACTTTCAACATTAATGCAAGTGGACATTTTGTCACGTAAAACTTCTGTTATAAAAATTCCAGTTTATATTCTAAATCTGTATTGCCTCTATTTTCTATGGGTTAAAATGATAACAGAAAGTTCAAATCGCTAAAGAAACTATCAAGACCTTTTTTTTAAAAGTTTACCAGAGGTGTACCCTTACTGATGAATAAACATGTTTGACTATCAGTATAATCAAATAATTTTAATATTACCAAGTATTACTCAATAATCCCAACAACATCCCAAAGAAACTAAAACATATCAGAAATGTATTATTCATACTCTCCCATGGTGATTGTTAAACGATTAATTTCTCTTTATCCAATTCAAAACAGGTTAACCATGTTATTGTTAGAAAATCACCAATGAAATGCAAGGGATGTTTTTTATGAAGAAGTTAAACCACCAAACACATTATGCCTAAAGGCCAGGTTTTGATACTTCTGCAGTATAATTGAGCCTTATTTAGGGAAAACTGGCCATAATGCATGTGTGTAAAAGTTGTCCCAGATACTTGTAAGCCTCTAGAGTACGCACAGGCTAATCAGGAAAGACAATATCAGTTTGTATAGAGTTTTTGGTTTAAAGGAAGTATCTTCTAAACAAATATACAGTGAAGTCTGAAAGTGTCATTCCTGATGAGCCTGTGCAGACTGCACAGGCTAATCTAGCATGACACTTTACGCACACAAATAAAGCCCCATCTTTCCTAGAATGAGGCTTAATTTAACAAATATTGCCATCTGCAATATCAGCTCCAACATAAAGGATTAAATAAAATTTCCAGTTTAACTAACTGCTGCATTACCTGCGGTGGCGTAAAGGATATGGTGTCTGCCTTGCGACCCAAAGGTCATGGGTTTGATCCCCACAGTGGGAGCGTTCTTTAGATCTCCCTTGTACATGAAGGATTGATTTTATTCAGGAAACTAACTCGAGAGTGTTTCAATAAACCTTTGGCTTTCTTTGTAATCTAGCTAAAATAAATAGGTTCAAACAAAACTACCTGCCACTGTGTGAGACACGGCGTACACAGCAGGTGTCCACACGGCTCTATCTTGATGTCCTTGTCGTTCTCTGCGCAGATCTTACACAGCTGGAAGGTGGAGCCCATCTCACAGTAGAGCTCGTACTGCTCCTGCGTGACCCGGATGTGGTCCTCCTGGGAGTCCTGCACCAGGTAGCTCAGGTCCGGGTTGATGGCCCGACCATCCGGGTACAGGAAGCTGGAATATACAAAGGTGAGATTTAAGCTGGGAAAACTGGGCTTAATGTATGTGCATTAAGTGTCATCCCAGATTAGCCTGTGCAGTCCGGAACATTTTGTTTAAAGGATTTTTCTTTTTGGAGAAAATCCAGTTAAGGCGGAAAGTGCAGACTGCACAGGCTAATCTGGGACAAAACTTTACACACATGTATTAACTCTTAGCCACTTAGATATGTATTTTCACGCATTCACCCTTAGAAAGTTAAATTTTATTAAAGACCTTTCTTACTAAATTTAAGTTTTAAAGGCTTCATTTCCAACCATAAGGTACTTATGATCAGCAAACAGCATAAAACCTGAACAGATTGCGAGTTACTCGCAGGCTGTTCTGGTTTATTCTGTTTGCACATAGCCATTTTTACTTTGCTTATAAGTGGGAAAGGGGCCCAGTGTTCCCAGAAGAAGGCTAATATAAAAGTGGCTCAGGACATTTATTTAAATTACTTATATAAAACTTTTAAGGATCATATTAAAGTATAACCTTAATATTCCTTCCCATGAATAATCTCATAACAGACAACTACTAAGAGATGAAAACTGGACCATCAAGTGTCTGGCTACTTAAAAGACATCCATCACAGAAATTCAGCATAGGCCTGTGAAATTTAGATATTAAGGAGCATGAGTTAAATGATTTCAACTATAAACACTATTTTATAACATTTCATAATCACAAAAGGAAGTGATTTTTAATTGTATTTTCAGTGTATCAGACATGAAATCAACAGTCAAGTGATCCTTCAAGTGAGACCTTCCTCAAGGATTTTACATAAAATCACATATTAAACATCAAAACTGGTTGATCTTGTACAGTAATAAACCATCTTAAAAATATCAGAAGAAACATCTTGAAGAAATATTACACCGAAAAAAATGTGTGTTTTCTCATCTTTTGTGTAAAATTATAACTAGAGTTGTCGTCAAATAACAGTGTGTTCAACTATTTTCCCATTGATAACTTAACTGACATTTTCTGTCACCTGATATAATACCCCTGAATACATATTTCATGGCAAATATTTGTAAAAAGTTACAGCTATATACACAATTGTACCTGGAAATTCATATAATTACAAGAAATGTGGCCATGCAAAAACACCAGAAAATCATCCTTTCGCCAATTAATTTATTTTTATTTCAATAATTCTGCAATCCCAAACAAGGTCTGCATTAAAGCTTACAACACACATTAAAACACAGAACCTCCATCAAAACTCTTGTAAATGATCGGAAACTATTCTTCTATTTTTAAAAACATTGACCTTGACCTGACAGGCCCCAAATGCAATCATATGCTTAGTCTGAAGGTAGGCTGCATACCAAATTTCACCACAATACCTCAAAGTAAAGTTTTAAAGTTTAAACATTGATCTAGCTATACAGTTGAAATCCCGATGGCTCGCATCGCTGGGACCGACAACAAAAGTTCGAGCCATCTGGAATTCGAGCCAACCGATTTCTTATATACTTATGTATACTAACATGAATCTACAAAGGATTTACATCTCCAGTTGAAGAGTATTCATACTGCTTTAACTCCGTACGACTTTCTGCTTTTGAATTAATAAGAACCAAATATTTACTCAATGTATGTAATCAATCTTTTAAAACAGTTAAACATAACAATCAAACAAACATCATATTATAAATGTATATTATATATTAACCCCGTTTTTACGTAGCACATTAATTACGGGTACATGTAAGGAGTAAAGTTAAAAAACAAAGTATTCATAGGCATTATGAGCACACCGCTGAAATATTAAACAGCACCACATGTATTTATTTATTAAATTGTTTTTTTCAAATTAAGAATGACATGATGTATAGATAAAAAGATTTCTATTCCAACAAGTTGACATAGTACATGTTGCGATGAAGCCATTCAAGCCATAATATTACATCATCTACCAAAAAACGCCAGATTGTGTACAAAATGTCATCTTTTACTCAAATCAAAGAACGATTGAGACGATGACATGTTTGCAATTATAGCGAGCCTTTAACAAGAGCTCATAATTTATTAACAGCTTTATGCAACCATAAGCAAGTTTGAGGCAAACGATCAAAAGAACGTGTGAAAACTGTGACCGGGACTGTCAAAACATTTCAAGCTATCCGATACTTCGACCCTGGTGAATTCCAGCCTTCCTCCAGAAATTAATATGACTATAAAGAAATACAAAATCGGTGCTTTGATGCAAACGTAAATGCAAAGTGTGACGGAATGACAGACGGACGGATGGTCCGATCACTATATGCCCTCCTTCGGGGGCATAAAAAGAGCTTCATTAAGCCTAATGGCAGGTCAGAGATGTGATCCTTGTGACCATATAGAATGACCACTAAGATATGCACTGATATTTAATTAAATGTATGTAGTAGAAATTGAGATATAGAATTATTACAAGCAAGTGTTAACCTAGTTGTGAAAAACAAAAGTTCTATGTGACTTTATCAAAATTTATATCTGTTTTACATTTTGTAAGGACAATATTACGTAACTTTTGACTTTAAATGAAGAAATTTTTTCTCACTGTCAATACATTTCTATATCATATTCAAACGCAGTTATGTATGGCAAGCGGTTCGCACATAATCCAAAGAAACTAGGTTTCTCATGAGAACCTAGGTTCTCAGAATGTGAACTTAGGTTCTAACTTGAAGATTGCACATGGCTTCAAGAACTCAAGTTTTCAAATGAGAACCTAGGTTTTTATGAGAACCTAGGTTCTCGCTTATAGATTGCACATGGCTTCAAGAACCCAAGTTTTTAAATGAGAACCTAGGTTTTCATGAGAACCTTGGTTCTCATTTGAAAACCTAGGTTCTCATGAGAACCTAGGTTCTCGGAATGAGAACCTAGGTTCTCATGAGCATCCTAGTTTCTTGCAGTTCGACCCATAATCCCAAGAAACCTAGTTTCTTGGGATTATGGTTCTCATGAGAAACTTAGTTTCTTGGGATTATATGTCGAACCGCTTGCCATGGTAATGTTCCTTCAAATGTGAGGGTACACTCCACTTACAATCCCTCTCTCTGCCCGTCAAGCAATGCCTGACAGAGTGACTTGTTCTGCGGTATGGTCTGGAGTATCTGACCGTCTCCTGTCACGTACCCGATTGCCCACTGGCCGAGACGTGTACAGCTTAATCGGAACACATAACTGAAAAGGAGTAGACATGTAAAGCTTACTTAATCTGAACACATAACTGAAAAGAATTAACATTAACCTAAACATATAACTGAAAGGAGTATAATTTAGTCTTGTGTACATTTTTTTAGGAATAAATGTCAAAATAAAAAATCTTAAATAAAATATTTTATCTTTCTTACATGATCATCTATGATTTCATTTTTTTAACAGGATATCAGCTGCTAAAAAAACTATGCAAAAGTCTTTAAACTGAGGGGAACAAAGTAAACTATCATTTTCATATATTTGCCAAATGAGACGTTTGGCCTTCAAGTCTCTTTTTCAAAGCCAATAAAAATTATACAAGACAACCACATATCATGGCCATTTATGAGTAAACCCTTTTTGCACACAAGCAAAGTGAAAATGGCTAAATGCAACCCAGAACAGCCGTTGGATAAGGCCTTTAAAACTTGAATCTAGTATGAAAGATCTTACATTTTATATGATTTACTAATGTGTCTTGGTGTATTTTTTTCTGAGTGTTGAAGGGTTAAAGAGATTGGTAGTCCTACCTGCCTGAGTTATTTGCCTATTTCTGGAGTGAAAATGGTGACACGCAAACAGCATACATGTAAAACCTAAACAGATGGCCGGTAACTCACAGTCTGTTCAGGTTTTATGCTGTTTGCTGCTCATCAGTACCCAAGGTGCACATCATAGCCATAAATGAATAATGTCAGTTTGCTGAGATATTTAGCGGTAAGTCCTACCTGCCCGGCTTGTTGGCGTATTTTTGTAGCCGTGCCTTCACCTCGTCATATGTTAGGAATGCAACGTAGCCTGGGTGGGTGACTGCTAGCACGTTCCAGTTGCGTAATAGATTGCACCAAGGTTGAAACAGTCTGAAAGGAGCAGTCACTGTTAACGACTAGTCAATACAGGACAAAAATGGCAAATGTTCTAAACTTATTCCATAGAGACTGGGTAATAAATGTGGCCTCAAGAGTGTTTTCAAGCTTTCTCTTTAGTTTTATCTAGCCTTCTTGTTTGCATCCCAACATCCCAGTTTAGAACACTGTCAAGATATCCTCTGATGAACGACTGACGATTTGCGATCACAAAAGCTCACCATAAGCAATTTGTGCTCATGAGAGCGAATGATTATAATAACAATCATTAAATAATAAAATAAGCCTGATTTGGGATTTAATCGCCAGACCTCTTAAACCAAAAGATATCACAATCGTACTAAGCACTCAGGCTTTTGCATGTAGAAAGTAGTTGAAATTTTACGTTATAAATACATGTACACGTTGCAAAAAATATCAATAAAAAGCATTACAAAGGCTTCATCATTTTTTCAAATTTTAATTTATGAGTATCAATAAACAAACATGCATTATTTTTACATTTTTCAACATCAGGAGAGTCAGTGTGCTTTTTTAAATGTAATGCATGTATGTTTTTTTTTTAATATGACAAAAATAAATTGACATTTTTCCAAACTGTAGTCCCTTTAAGGATCAGCTTTAGATTGAGAACATTCTTAGTCATGAGTCCCTGCGTTTGGAGGCCAACTGGGATTTCTCACGCTTAAGTCTCATAAAACAAGGAAGTTTCTTCAAGTGACATATTCACCTGTAGTTGTAAACTAAACAAAAGCTCTTGATAAAGCCAGACTAAAGGCATAAAATAACCTGTGGGTATTTCCCTAATTACCTTGTAACGTTCTTTAAATGTATTTATATAAATGTTTAATAAGTTGCAGATATCGCAATAGGTTTTATAATTTTTCTGCTTTAAATTAAAACGCACTATTGATTGTACATGTAAGTGTAATCTGGAAAGTTCTCTTTTTTACAAAATCTGTAATGGCAAGGGTTTAAAATGGTGCTCACAGAAACAGGAAGGCCATCACACCTTTAATGTTAACCAATTTCTCAATAGATTCACTTAATACCATTTCACCCTACAGACTAAAGTTACTCCTCACATTATATTGGAATTGCTATCCTCTTTTGATCGCACTTGTATGGTAGTCTATTATGCCTGTTAAGAGCAACTGGGAAACAGTGGATGAATAAATAAAAAATTGTATCAATACAAAAGCAATAATGTAATTGTATACTGTCTGAAAAATTAATCCATTGCCATTATGGTATAGTACCTCCGCTTCAGCAATAAAAAATTGTATATTAAAGCCCAATATTGAATAATAAGCAACAAGAGGGCCGAGATGGCCCTAGTTCGCTCACCTGAGAGGAGTCGGTTCATTCAATCTATACCAAACTTCAAACTTGACCTAGATATTGTCCAGACAAACATCGTGGTCAAGTTTCATCCTTATTGAACCAAAACTCTGGCATATGGAGTGATTTTATTTTTGTAAGATTTGACCTGGTGACCTATATTTTGAGTTGACCACCCTTACCAAACATCAAACTTTGCTTACAAAATATAAATATTATGACCAAGATTCATAAAATCTGAAACAAAATTGTGACCTCTAGAGTGTTTACAAGGATTTTGTACAATATAATGCAAATTTGGACAATCTAAGGGCAATAATTATGGCATTAATTATGAGATATATATAAAACCAATCTTTTCACCAAGATTCATGATGATTGGGCAAAAAATGTGACTTCTAGAGTGTTCACAAGCTTTTTTTACTTTATTAATATAAGAAACTGCCCCCCCCCCCCCCCTGCAGCCATGTTATTTGTGACTTCTAGAGTGTTCACAAGCTTTTTTTACTATATCAATATAAGAAACTGCCCCCCCCCCCTGCAGCCATGTTATTCAACTGACTGGAACCATTTCAAACTCAACTCTCATATCAAGGAAACAAATGTTCTGACCAAATTTCATGAAAATTGGGCCAAAAAAGTGACTAAATTTAATTCTAGAGTGTTCACATGTTTTCACTATATACATATAGAGAAAAATGCCCCGCCCACTAGCGGCCATGTTTTTTCACCAATCTCGACCATTTTTGAACTAGTCCGAGACATCAATTGAACCAATGTTTTGACCAACTTTCATGATGATTGGGCAAAAATTGTGACTTCTAGAGTGTCAACAAGGTTTCTCTATAGCCAAATAAGGAAAACTGCCCCGCCCTCTGGCGGCCATGTTTTTCAACGGATCGGAACCATTTTCGAACTCAACTCTCAAATCAAGGAAACAAATGTTCTGACCAAATTTCAAGAAAATTGGGCCAAAAATGTGACTTCTAGGGTGTTTACATATTCTCACTATATACATACAGAGAAAAATGCCCCGCCCACTGGCGGTCGTGTTTATTTGCCGATCTGGACCATTTTCGAACTCGTTCGAGATATCAATGAAACCAATGTTTTGACCAACTTTCATGACAATTGGGCAAAAATTGTGACTTCTAGAGTGTTAACAAGATTACTCTATAGCCAAATAAGGAAAACTGCCCCCCCCCCCCCCCCCCTGGCAGCCATGTTATTCAACTGACCGGAACCAGTTTCGAACTCAACTCTCATATCAAGGAAACAAATGTTCTGACCAAATTTCATGAAATTGGGCCAAAAGTGTGACTTCTAGAGTGCTCACATGTTTTCACTATATACATATAGAGAAAAATGCCCCGCCCACTGGCTGCCATGTTTTTTAACCGATCTGGACCATTTTCAAACTCGTCTGAGATATCAATAAAACCAATGTTTTGACAAACTTTCACGATGATTGGGCGAAAATTGTGACTTCTAGAGTGTTTACAAGGTTTCTCTATAGCCAAAAAAGGAAAACTGCCCCTCCACTGGCGGCCATGTTTTTCAATGTACCTGAACCACTTTTGAACTCAACCAACATATCATTAAGACAAACATTTTGACAAAGTTACATGAAGATTGGGCATGAAATGCGACTTCTACAGTGTTTACAAGGTTTTTCTTTTTTTTGACCTAGTGATATAGTATTTGACCCGGCACAACCCAGTTTCGAACTCGGCCGAGATTTCATTGGAACAAAGCTTCTGACCAAGTTTCATGAAGATGGGACAAGAAATGTGGCCTCTACACATCTCACTTTTCAGAGAAATCAAAACAACATATGTTCAGAGCAAACTTCATTGGCTTTCACAGGCTTTTCCATTTCTCTCCTGACCTAGTTTTTTACACATGACCCAGTTCCCTGCTGATCTGGTATGCCTACACTCCACACAAGGAAGTCAAGCTAAATGAACAGAACATCAAAACCTTCATTGACATTTGTACCCAACACACAATACCTGATGCAGGAAATGGACATTGTTGCAAAACCTAATTGTTTTATTTACAAAACCATGCATTTGCGTGTGCATACATATATGTGTGTGAATATTTTGAAGTTTATGTGTCCTTCCGTCCTTAGGCTGCATAATGTAAGGACCCAGAGGTTGCACCTGAGCCTGCATACCTCATTAACTATTAGACTCAATAAAGTTGGGACAATTTTTTAAATACAGCTGCAATGTCCAGCTATTGGTTCTTTACTGAAACATTTTTTATAATATTAGTGTGTTCTTGTGCTGTGGGGTGAAATAGGAGTACCTGGAGAAAACCCCACCTGTCCAGTATGGCATTTGCATACATAAAGATACTAACATTGAATTAGTTTCAAAAACGCTTCTTGATTTCCAATTAAACAAGGGCTGTTTGTAAAACATGCATGCCCCCCATATGGGCTGTCCGTTGTAGTGGCAGCCATTGTGTGAATACGATTTTTGTCACTGTGACCTTGACCTTTGACCTAGTAACCTGAAAATCAATAGGGGTCATCTGCGGGTCACGATCGATGTACCTATGAAGTGTCATGATCCTAGGCAAAAGCGTTCTTGAGTTATCATCCGAAAATCATTTTACTATTTCTGGTCACCGTGACCTTGACCTTGTTACCTCAAAATCAATAGGGGTCATCTACAAGTCATGATCAATCTACCTATCAAGTTTCATGATCCTAGGCATAAGCGTTCTTGAATTATCATCCGGAAACCATTTTACTATTTTGGGTCAGAGTGACCTTGACCTTTGACCTAGTGACCTCAAAATCAATAGGGGTCATCTGCCAGTCATGATCAATCTACCCATGAAGTTTCATGATCCTAGGCGTATGCGTTCTTGAGTTATCATCCGGAAACCATTTTACTATTTCGGGTCACCGTGACCTTTACCTTTGAGCTAGTGACCTCAAAATCAATAGGGGTCTTCTGCAAGTCATGATCAATCTACCCATGAAGTTTCATGATCCTAGGCGTATGCGTTCTTGAGTTATCATTCAAAAACCATTTTACTATTTCTGGTCACCGTGACCTTGACCTTTGACCTAGTGACCTCAAAATCAATAGTGGTCATCTGCGAGTCATGATCAATGTACCTATGAAGTTTCATGATCCTAGGCCCAAGCGTTCTTGAGTTATCGTCTGACAACCACCTGGTGGACGGACCGACCGACAGACCGACCGACCGACCGACATGAGCAAGGCAATATACCCCCTCTTCTTCGAAGGGGGGCATAATTAGTGGAAGTGTTTGACATGATAAATCACTGAATCAGCTTAACTTCTACATGATTTAGGACTGCCAATAAAATATCCAAGTTAATTTATGATAATAATCTTAGCTTAAACAATATCAAGGGTTTCACTGGCCCCAACGTTTTTATGTAAAGTACTGTTACAGTGAAGCCAACGCGGAACAAACATATTTCGCGATCCGCAAGGTCAAGGCACAACAAGTCGATGCTGAGCCGAGGCAAGCCACGATCCACGATATGACGCCAAGTAGATGGGCATCATAAACTAAAAATCTTTTAAAAATGATTAGTTAGTCAATACATTTTAAAAGAACAATTATAATAATATTTAAAATCATAATTAATTTAATGTGCGCGGATTGTATTAGCATATAAGCATATTTAATGTGTCTGGCCAAGTAAGTTTGTTTCCCGCACGTAGTGTATGTATTTCACACATAAACAAGGTCACGTAATAATGTTTTCTCACATACAAGTGTTCAAAGCTCCAGCAGATATAATTATAAATATTTTAAAATTGCATGTTGTTTTTGCTATTATATTTTAGCTGAGACAATTAGCAGTTTGAAGCCACATCAATAATCAAGACTTATTTGTTGTTTTGTTAATTATCAGCTTATTATAACTATTGTTTGAATATGCGTAAAATATAAACTCATTTCATTTTGTTCATATTATACAGTTGATATCGCTACTCATTACCCGATAATCCCGTATATTCCAGTATTTCTGGTAAATATTTACGATAAAAGTGCTCAAGAAACACAAACATTCGCCATTTTTCTTAAGTATCAAATAAATTTTTGCATTTGTTGCTATTTAAAGATGTGATGAAATAATGTCCAATCGGGGCGTGTTTTTTTTCCACTGAACACGCTTAAATCGCCTGACGTGATGTTCATGTTTTTATACAACACAAAATACACCCACACTTTCCATGCGACGTTCTACATGCCTGCTTTTTATTGAGACAAAGGATATTTTTAGCACTGTTTTTTTGACGGCTAGAATTTGTTAATGTTGCGTTAGCATTAAAATTCGGAAGCCTGTTTCGGATTACAAATTTAATAATGCTCATTTGAGAATTGAACGAAATATTTACAGTTGTGCTGAATTAATTCAACAATAATTTTGTAAAGCGCATTACGTGTCATATCGCTTATTAAAACGTGAAAATAATAACTAAGAAAGTAGCGTAAATCTAGATTTCTACGCTGCACAAGTGTACATGTAGGTGTATAATTATATTTTCACTCGATCCACTGCATACGTATGCAGCAGATTTATTCAGCAAAAGTAAGCGAGGTTAATATAGACTCGGTGTTGTTGCGCGGATCGATGCCGAGTGCCTCGACATTACGCTGCGTGATTACACGACGCGGCCGCCGAACTAACGATTCTGGCTGTGGCGTGACCGAGGATTACGTTGGTTCAGCGTTGGCTGTACTGTATTTGCCAGTTAATCCTCCCTTATTACAGTTTACAATCATGCAAGTAATTGTATTATAATAATCAGGGATTTTTCTTTCTCATTGGGAAGAGGCTAATGATTGTTGGAAGAGTTATCATTTACATAGCTGATTTGGGAAATGAAAAAGCTTAGGTGTAAATTCCGATTCAAGAGAACTTTGCATGATCTTAACTCTTTCAGTGCTGGAACCGAATTTTGAAATCCTTTGCAAACAGTTTGGATCCAGATAAGACGGTACAGAAAGTGGTGTCTCATCAGGATCCAAACTGTTTGCTATTCTGATAGTATTCTTTGAAAAAAAAATCGAAGAAAATGCTTATTTTAGAAATTCTGCAGACGAAATTTTAGCAGACGACAAATTTCCCAGCATGCAAAGGGTTAAAGAGTTTTCATTGGGAAGATGCCTATAAGCAGCCTCTGTAACATAAGGTGAAAACCCATGTGAATGCCATTGACTCTATTATTAATTGTATAAATGTCATTGACTTTTTTATTACATTTATAAATGTCATAGTTATAAACCGTACAAGAAGATGTTCAAAAGTCATAATAAGCCTTGTGCGCACAGGAAATAGAGAACAAATAATTAAAAGAGGGCCAAGATGGCCCTAGTTTGCTCACCTGAGAGGAGTCGGTTCATTCAATCTTAACCAAATGTCAAACTTGACCTAGATATTGTCCAGACAAACATCCTGGTCAAGTTTCATCATTATTTCATCTTTGAGTCATGATCAATGTACCTATGAAGTTTCATGATCCTAGGCGTAAGCATTCTTGAGTTATCATCCGGAAACCATTTTTCTAAGTTGAGTCACCGTGACCTTGAAAGCCAGTGTGTGAATTCGTTTTTTGGCACTGTGACCTTGACCTTTGACCTAGTGACCTGATGATCAATAGGGGTCATCTGCGAGTCATGATCAATATACCTATGACGTTTCATGAACCTAGGCATAAGCGTTCTTGAGTTATCATCCAGAAACCATTTTACTATTCCAGGTCACTGTGACCTTGACCTTTGACCTAGTGACCTGAAAATCAATAGGGGTCATCTGCGAGTCATGATCATTGTACCTATGAAGTTTCATGATCCTAGGCACAAGCATTCTTGAGTTATCATCCAGAAACCATTTTACTATTTCAGGTCACCGTGACCTTGACCTTTGACCTAGTGACCTGAAAATCAATAGGGGTCATCTTCGAGTCATGATCAATGTACGCATGAAGTTTCATGATCCTAGGCATAAGCATTCTTGAGTTATGATCTGGAAACCATTTTACTATTTCGGGTAACCGTGACCTTGACCTTTGACCTAGTGACCTGAAAATCAATAGCGGTCATCTAAGAGTCATGATCAATGTACCTATGAAGTTTCATGATTCTAGGCCTAAGCGTTCTTGAGTTATCATCCGGAAACCATTTTACTATTTCAGGTCATCGTGACCTTATCCTTAACCCTTGACCTTATATTATACCACTTTTAAACTCAACCAACATATCATTAATACAAACATTTTGACAAAGTTACATGAAGATTGGGCATGAAATGTGACTTCTACAGTGTTTACAAGGTTTTTCTTTTTTTTGACCTAGTGACCTAGTTTTTGACCCGGCACAACCCAGTTTCGAACTCGGCCAAGATTTTATTGGGACAAAGCTTCTGACCAAGTTTCATGAAGATGGGACAAGAAATGTGGCCTCTAGAGTGTTTTTGAGCAAATGTTTACGGACGGATGGACGCACGGACATACGACAGACAAAGACCGGTCACAAAAGCTCATCTGAGCAATCAGGTGAGCTAAAAATCATCAAATATAATGCCAACATAATTGACACAGTATGCAGATGCTGCATAAATGTTTCAGAATGTCATTCAACTTAGTGCCATACAAAAGTAATTTCGAAAAAGAAAATTACATACATGTATCAAACATCTGAACACCAAAGATGGCAATTCAAATTACTACTTCCTTATTTACATAGTAAAATTTGGCCAAGGTCAGATCTTGGACATTCATTATTTTAGAATTCTCCTATTTTACTGGCAACAATTATAATTCTTATAAGTGGTGTTTGAGACAGTTTGTCCCAGTTCTTGTAAAGAGACTGTACATTTTCATAGATGATGACCGTTTATCCGATAATTACCCCAATAAAACTAGTTAATAGTAGTGCAATCATATTCTGTAACACTAACAAGTTTCAGTGGTTTCAGTTTTGCTTTTGGAGCTGCAAAAAATCGTGATAATGAATATTGGCTGAATGTAACTTTGTTCAAATGATCACAATGTGAATCATTTTAATCCATTTTAAATTTAACTGTTATTATTAAAAAACAAACCTTTTCGTCTCAAATGTATATGCTTGCATACGTATTCAGAATTGAAAGCAGAATGTCATGACGACCCAAATACGCACATTTTATTGCAGCATATATACGTGTAAAAAATTCTTTCTACGTTTGAAGTTAATACAATTTATATTATAACGTTAAACAAGAGTGCCAAACTGTCACAAAATACGCCCGTTCAAAGGTTTTGGACACCATGCTCAATGCTTGAAATGCACTAAGTGACCTCGCATGGCTCAACATTAACAGTTGTCCTATTGCCCCTGGCAAGTAAAAGTTGGGTCCGGGCAAGTTATTTTATAATCTAGTTGTCCACCCAGGCAAGTGCAAAAAAGAACAAAGAGCATTAAATTTAGACTTTAATTACAGTACAGCTAAAGCGGTACAAACATAATCCGCGGCTACGCCACGGCCAGATTATTAGTACGCGGCGGCCGAATCGTGTGTTCACGCGGCGTATCGCCGTGGCACTCGGCATCGATCCGCGCAACGACGCCGAGTCTGTGTTAACCTCGCGTACTTTCGCGGAGTAAATCCGCCGCATACGTACGCGGCGGATCGAGTGAAAAGATATCCACCTACATGTACATACATGTATGTGTAGCGTATAATTAATTACGCGCAACTGTTAATGTTTCGTTCGATTATCATTATTTAATTTGTAATCCGAAACACACTTCCGAATTTTAATGCTAACGCGACCTTTGACAAATTCTAGCGTCAAATAAACAGTGCTAAAATATCCTTTGTTTCATAAAAAGTGCGCGAAAATTATGCAGACATGTTGAACGTCGTTTGGAAAGTTTGGGTGTATTTTGTGTTGTATAAATACATGAACATCACGTCAGGCGTAAATCCCGTGTTCAGTGGAAAAAAAACGCCCTGATTAAACGTTATTTCATCATCTCTATAAATATTAACAAATGCCAAAATGTATTTGATACTTAAGGAAATATCGAGAATGTTTGTGTATCGTAAATATTTACCAGCATTTGCTTTAAAACTGGAATATACGGGATTATCGGGTAAATTAGTAGCGATATTAACTGTATAATATGAACAAAATAAAACGTGTTTATATACGCATATTCAAACAATAGTTATAATAAGCTGATAATTAACAAAACAACAAATATGTCGTCACCGTCTTGATTATTGATGTGGCTTCAAACTGCTAATTTTCTCAGCTTAAATTTAATAGCAAAATCAACATGCAATTAATTTATAAATCCACCATATGCTGGAGCCTTGACCACTTTTATGTGCGAAAACATAATTACGTGACCTTGTTTATGTGTGCAATACATACACTACGGGCGGGAAACAAACTTAATTGGACAGACACATTAACTATGCTTACATGGTAATGCTAATACAATCCGCGCACAATAAATTTATTATGATTTTAATTATAATTTTAATTGTTCTTTCAAAATTTGTTAACTACATGTAACTAATAATTTTAAAAAAGATTTTTTATTTCATGATGCGCATCGACTTGGCATCATGTCGCGGATAGCGGCATGCCTCGGCGGACAGATGCGAAGTTTCGCGGCGAAATGCGACTTGCCGCCGCATACTGACGCGGCTTCAACGACTGATGCGGCATCGACTCGTTTCGCCTTGCCGCCCCGGATCGCGAAATACGTTTGTTCCGCTTTGGCTGTACTGTAGACTATAATTGCTGTAATCATTTTGTTAAATGTGCAAAAATAAAAAAGGTTTTATGGTGTATCATTTTGATCTTCATTAAAAAAATATGAGGTTTACAGTTAATGTGATATTTCATGTTCGGACAAGTGACTTTACGTTCAGGGCAAGTAGATTTTCTAAGTACTTGCCCGGCAGGGCAAGTTGGTTTTTAGGTTGAAGTTGAGCCCTGCCTCGAGACCTAGTTATTGACCCCGCATGACCCATATTTGAACTTGACCTAGATAGCATTTAGATGTAACATCTGACTAAATTTGATGAAGATTAGATGAAAACTACTTCAATTAGAGAGCGGACACCAGTAACCTCGTGACCTAGTTTTTGACCCGGCATGACCCATATTTGAACTTGACCTACATATCATCTAGACACAACTTCTGACCAAATTTGGTGAAGATAGGGTGAAAACTACTTCACTTGAGAGCGAACACCATGCTTTATCCTTGAAATGCACTAAGTGACCCCGTGACCTAGTTTTTGACCCGGCATGACACATATTCGAACTTGACCTAGATATTGTCTAGACACAACTTCTAATCAAGTTTGGTAAAGATCAGATGAAAACTAGAAATGGCGCGGCAGAGGCCGACGCGTATCCCCACGCCGAATGTTTGACCTAGGTGTGCCCCAGGGTTGGTAATGGGGCCATGCATAGCTGAGATTGACCGTATTGTCATAAGACAAGTTCATCATCAATTAGAAGTGAATTGGTGTAGAAATGAAGAAGTTATAGTAAAAGGCAATTTTGGGTGGGTGTGACATATGTGGGCAGGGCGCCCCAGGGTTGGTAATTGTGCCATGCATAGTTGAGATTGACCGTATTGTCATAAGAGAGGTTCAGTATCAATTTGAAGTGAATCGGTGTAGAAATGAAGAAATTATAGTAAAAGGCAATTTTGGGTGGGTGTGGTCTATGTGGGCGGGGCGCCCCAGGGTTGGTAATGGGGCCATGCATAGTTGAGATTGACTGTATTGTCATAAGAGAAGTTCAATATCAATTTGAAGTGAATCGGTGTAGAAATGAAGAAATTATAGTAAAGGCAATTTTGGGTGGGTGTGGTCTATGTGGGCGGGGCCCCAGGGTTGGTTATGGGGCCATGCATAGTTGAGATTGACCCTAATGTCATAAGAGAAGTTCAGTATCAATTTGAAGTGAATCCGTGTAGAAATGAAAAAATTATAGTAAATGGAATTTTTTGGTGGGTGTGGCCTATGTGGGCGGGCGCCCCAGGGTTGGGATTGGGGCCATGCATAGTTGAGATTGACCCTAATGTCATAACAAAAGTTCAGTATCAATTTGAAGTGAATCCGTGTAGAAATGAAAAAATTATAGTAAATGGAAATTTTTGGTGGGTGTGGCCTATGTGGGCGGGGCGCCCCAGGGTTGGGAATGGGGCCATGCATGGTTGAGATTGACCGTATTGTCATAGGTGAGGTCCAGTATCAATTTGAAGTGAATCGGTGTAGAAATAAAGAAGTAAATGTAAAATAACCTAAAAAAATGAGTGATAATTTCTGACGCGGCCCCACCCCAACCCCTATAACTTTTGACCCAGGGGTCAGATCAAAATTCCAAATAGTGCAGGGTCGCACATATGCTCATAGCTACCATGTGTGTAAATTTCAAGGTTCTAGTGCTTTTAGTGTAGGAGGAGATAGTGGCCAGGACGGACGGACGGACGGACGGACGGACGGACGGACGGCGGAGATCACCACAATATCCCCACCTTTTTTTCAAAAAGCGTGGGGATAACTATTTGAATTAGTGAGTGGACACTGCTGTGGATGCCCCCCAACACCCGCCCGCCCGCCGCCCACCAAGGGTGAAACTATAATACGTCCCGTTTTTAAAAACAGGCGTATAAAAAAAGACTTTCAATGCAAATGCAAGAAATTATGCTTGTTTAAAAATAATTGTATTCTTACGCAAACTATATCATAGTTTATTATATACCTGTTTAATGCTTTTAACAAAATACAGGTATCAATCGTTGAAATAAAAAATCCCGTATTACGCTACTCGCTGTTTCCAATTCCGTATTACCATACTAGCCGGCCTACTTCGACCCATTTTATGACGTCACATTACATCACATGCATCGAAAATAGAAATATTTTATATTACGAAATATATTACGTAGTACATCGTGTGACGTCATTTCTGTGACAAAACACAATAGTTTTATCTAAACTCTGTGAGGACATGTCGGACGTGGTGTTTTTTAACAGTAAACTATGTGTTAAAAACGTATTTTGGAGTGTGTGTTTATCATGCATAAATGTATATTTTGATAGGAATAAAATAAAATAGTGTGGTTTAAACTAAGTTTTGGTAAAGACATGGAAGATAGAAGTGGAAGTGCATATCATTTAAACGTTTTTGTTATAAACATCAGATTAAAGTTGTCAACTTAATATGTTATAAAAATTGAATTAACGATGGCATTAAGGTAAGCGTGTCAGAAACCTGTGTTTTCCCGGTTCGAATGTTTACACGTTAATTTACATAAACTGTATTCATACACGTCTTAAATAAACTATGGCGTACAGTTTTAGTCATTGTTTTGTCAGTTTTGTTAAAGTAAAAAATACATTTGTTAACTGTTTTTGTTAGTTGTTGTATATAATAAAAGGAATATTACGCTAGTCAATTGTTTCAAGTGTTTGTATCACTCTCGTGGCTTGTGCTATTTCGTATCACACTCGAGGCTCCGCCTCTCGTGTGATACGTCATTACACAAGCCACTCGAGTGATACAAACTCTTGGAACAATTGACTAGCGTAATATTCCGTATGTACGCACAGTCAAGAAGTAAGCCTACACATCCCAATACAGATGACAACATGTCATAGTAGTTTTGTCATGGTATTTATACAATACTAATTCAGTTGATAGTTTTCACAATTTATTTATAAATCAAAGTAGACCTTTATTTCAGAAACTTTGTTCACAACTTACCTTGAAAAAACATCGAACTCAAAACATGAAATGAAGTCGTTACAGGTCAAGTCGATCGTTGATTTTAGAGCCATGGCTTCCAGCGGTGAACAAATCTGATGGACCTCGGTCAAGCTCTGTCGAAAATTCCTCCATGGAACTATTGTCCTGAAATAGTATGAAAACAATAACACTCAAGTAAATGCAACAGTTTTCACAAGAATATTGGTACATGTGGCAACTATCGCAAGATTAACATTACGTGACAGCATTCACAGGAATAGAGATACATGTGACAGCAGTCACAACTTTCTTACAGTGACAATATCAGTACATGTGACAGCAGTCACAACTCTCTTACATTGACAATATCAGTACATGTGACAGGAGTCACAACTTTCTTGTGTAACAATTTCTGTAAATATGTTAGCATCCACAAATTTCTTGAAATGACATTATTGGTAGATGTGACAGCAGTCAGCACTTCCAAAGAATAACAACATCTGTATATGTGACAGCCTTCACTATTTTCTTAATATTACACTATTGGTAAACGAGACAGCACTCAGAATTAACAAATAATGACAATATCTGTATATGTGAAAGCATTCACAACTGTCTTGAATTTACAGTATTGCCATTAATGTTGGTACATTGTGTTTGACCGACAGACTTGAGTCTCCAAGACTGTGTGAAAACACTTGATGGGAACCACAGCTTCCTTTTACAAGGAATTTAAAATATATTACCACTTCAGTAGTTGTGTAACATTTTGTTTTTGAAAGTGCATCCTGGATGCTTTAGAAATGTATGGCACAATTTGAATTGGCCTACTTAACTTCTCTTACAGCCTAAAATAAATGTGATGTTTATCATAGTTTATGGTATTGTTGTTATTTTTCTGTAAATGTTAAGCGATTTTTTTCCTTCTTTATAAACTACCGCTAAACACCACTTTCCCAATGGGGAAAAGACTTACAAGATGTGTTTGTGAAACACAATGTCCCCCTATATGACGTCTGACCTTGTAGGATGACCTTGACCTTGACCCTTCACCACTAAAAATGTGCAGGTTCTTGAGATACACACGCATTTCAAATATAAAATTGCTAGCTTCAATATTGCAGAAGTGACATAACATGCGAAATTTTGACCCATATATTTGACCTTGAAGGATGACCTTGACCTTTCACCACTCAAAATGTGCAGCTCCATGAGATACACATGCATGCCAAATATCAAGTTGCTATCTTCAATATTGCAAAAGTATTCGTAAAATAAGTGATTTGGGCCACATATATTTGACCTCTGACCTTGACGGATGACCTTGACCTTGACCTTTCACCACTCAAAATGTGCAGCTCCATGAAATACATATGCATGCCAAATATCAAGTTGCTATCTTCAATATTGCAAAAGTATTCATAAAATGAGCGATTTTGGCCACATATATTTGACCTCTGACCTTGAAGGATGACCTTGACCTTGACCTTTTACCACTCAAAATGTGCAGCTTCATGAGATACACATGCATTCCAAATATTAAGTTGCTATCTTCAATATAGCAAAAGTAATTGCAAAATGTAAAAGTTGGCGCAAACCAACCAACCAACAGACCAACCAACAGACAGGGAAAAAAAATATGTCCCCCACTTCTATAGTGGGGGACATAAAAATTTCACAATTGCTGTCCAAAAACATCCCATTGAAGGTTTCAAGAGGTTTTTTTTTAAAATAAAATGCAACATTTAGTTCATTTCCCTATGCAGAAAATATAATATTGACAACTTGACAACACTTAATTATCAATTTAAAAGTTTTTCGGTTGCAACAAATAAAATACACCAATTTTCCAAGGTGAAGACTTCAAGATGTGAATATTCGAAATTTCAGTGTGTTTTTTGTGCCCTAATTTTTCCCAATATGGCTGTTACCAGTACTTTTCCTAATAGAACAAACAAAAATTGCTGTGTTAACATCTTAAAATGCCCACAGAATGTGACAAAATTAAGACAAGACTATTGTCAAGCAATATAAGTCCCCTACCGGCTCCACCATTGTCAGATTTTTTTTGTTTTTGTTTTTTATAGATTTGTTGCCATAGCAACCAGAATTTTTGACCTAGGAACAAAATGAATCGACGTGCATAATGTCCTTATTGCCATCTATCCATGTTTCAAGTTTCATGAAAAAATATTAAGAACATTTTAAGTTATCGCAGGATCCAGAAAAGTGTGACTGACTGACTGACGGACACACAGAGCGTAAACCATAAGTCCCCTCCGGTGAAACCAGTAGGGGACTAATAATACTAAACAAGGCTATTGCCAAACAATATATGTCCCCTACCGGTGAAACTCCACCATTTTCAGAACTTTTTTTATTATACATTTGTTGCCATAGCTACCAGAATTCTTGACGTAGGAACAAAATAAAAAGATGGGCGTACTATACATATTGCCATCTATCCATGTTTCAAGTTTCATGAAAAAATATGAAGAACTTTTAAAGTGATCGCAGAATCCAGAAAAGTGTGACAGACAGACTGACAGACAGACTGACAGACAATAAGTTCCCTCCGGTTTTACCGTAGGTGACAATAATTGGAGCTATGAAGATTGTCATGCAAAATATTAATGTTTTTTATTCTATTGACAATAAATGGATTAAGTGTTCTCATATAAACACATATCAAAGTGTAACCATATTAAGATGGATCAGGATAGATGGATATGACATGATACATTATAACCCACATTGTTTTGATCTTTTTTCTACAACCACACACTCAGTAGCTAGTCCTTTCCCATGATTTGTTTAAGAACAGCAGCAAGGCAGGGCAAAAAATGGGCTGGTGCAGAAGGGGTGTGCCTCCTTTGGCATGTTGAATTTTTTTTAATTTTTAAATGTACTAATCCTAAACCTTCACCACGTTAGATCTACAAAAATACAACACTTTCTTTTATTTTATTTTTTTATTCTTCAATCATGTGATTCTCCATGTGACAGTATAATGGGGCGCCTGTGATTCTCCATGTGACAGTGTAATGGGGCACCTGTGATTCTCCATGTGACAGTGTATTGGGGCCGCCTGTGATTCTCCATGTGACAGTGTATTGGGGCCCATGTGATTCTCCATGTGACAGTGTAATGGGGCGCCTGTGATTCTCAATGTGACAGTGTAATGGGGCGCCTGTGATTCTCCATGTGACAGTGTAATGGGGCGCCTGTGATTCTCCGTGTGACAGTGTATTCTTCCATCATGTGATTCTCCATGTGACAGTGTATTCTTCAATCATGTGATTCTCCATGTGACAGTGTATTGGGGGGCCTGTGATTCTCCATGTGACAGTGTAATGGGGCGTCTGTGATTCTCCATGTGACAGTGTAATGGGGCGCCTGTCAGATTCTCCATGTGACAGTGTATTGGGGCCGCCTGTGATTCTCCATGTGACAGTGTATTGGGGCCCATGTGATTCTCCATGTGACAGTGTATTAGGGCGCCTGAGCATTGATTTGCTGATAAGATTATGGCCAAAAATTTTATGGCAGAAAATTTAACTGTCAGTTAGCAGAATGCCAAATTCAATGAAATGTCAGTGATTTTTATCACCTTAAGGAGAAAGGTGGCAGGGCCCTACTTGGTTGGTCAATGTTTATAAAGGTGGGGGTTTCACTAACCGGAAAGCATATACATGTATCTCACCAAACACATACTCTCAAAACCAGGATATTCAACTCCCTTAGCAATTATAGACAGGAGATTTATAAACATCAAGCTATCATTAAACTTATTATTTTTATATGAAAAACTTTTTTTTATAAATGTGACAATATCCGTTGATATTCCCCTTTTGTTAAATAAATTACTTGAACAAATAAAGTTTACTGTTTTGTCACGATACATTTAGTTAATTCAAAGTTAGACCATATTTTTATTTATTGCCCATATTTATAGAATTTAATTGCTGGACATGCATTATCCTTTTTTCATGACCTATCAGTTAGACGGCAAGTTAAGCTAAATTCTTCCTCATGACAAAATTAACATAGATTTTAATAAACAAATTAAGTTTAAACATATGTGGATTGCTACAGGCCATGCATTATCTGTTATTTGGTTATATGCGTCATTTGTGTCTGATAAAAAGGTAATAGGTGAAAGTTTTTGATATGTGATTAGGAAGGGATTCACTTCCTGTTGCACATCACTAAATTACATCCATTCTGCATCAATACCATTTTGCATGTTCACAATTGTGTTATAGATCTTAAGTTGATACTATCTGATTTAAGCTAACAAAGAACACCTTTAAACACCCCTTAAACCTTAATAAAATGAACAGGGAAGGCCCAACCCTTTTAGCTGGATAATAAAATATAGTTCTAACTTCAATAGACTTATCCCATACTGCACTTGAAAATGGATAAAGACCTAAGGTCTTGGTAAAAAAATGCTCACCCACTCACACCAATAATTGTAGTTTCATTCAATAAATGATATGGTATGTGGCTTTTAAAAGGCATAACTTTGTTTACACCAGCAGATTATTGTTTTTTCCTTAATAAAACACTCCATGGATAGGTATAGTGGAAATATGCATGCATTTATCTGGCTATTTTCGAATAAAAATATTTTGGCATTATCATAGGTTATTGAAGCATCAGTTCATGTTTTGCTGTACTTGTTCATATGCAAGTCTATTATACCACAGACACAAAATTCATGTGCATAAGAGCAACATATAGAAATTGTTTTCTTTTTATTGATCATTAACAGATACATGTACATACTTAGTGTTTTCACGGGCCATTTTTGTGTGGCGCTGCGCCACGCCGCCATTCTATCGCCTTCTTTGCCCTTTTCATAGGCAATAGCTGCCACACGCCCTTATTGATAACATCTTTATTGCCTCTTGACCAAACTTCTAGGCTGAATAGCATCAGAGTATGGCCCCAAGGCAGCGAAGATGCGCGCGGTTGAAGATGCGCGTGGCTGTGAATTAGTCATGCTTGAATTACCCCGTGTCAATATCAGTCGATAATTTAAGTGGCTTTGTTATACCAGCACACTAATCAGTCTGTAATGTGTACTCCTACTCAATAAAATCATAGACAGTTACTTAGGAGACTTATGACACTCAAAATGTGCAGCTCTGTGAGATACACATGCATGCCAAATATGAAGTTGCTATCTTCAATATTGCAAAAGTTATCAAACTTTAACCAAGGTTAAAGTTTTGGGACACACACAATGACTGACAGGCAGACAGACAGACAGACAGACAGACAGACAGACAGACAGACAGACAGACAGACAGACAGACAGACAGACAGACAGCGGACAGACAGACAGACAATATACCCCCGATCTTTCTATCCGGGGCATACAAATGAATAAACCAACTATACCAATCTTAATGCATATGCGTAAAGTATATAATTTTATCCACCTTGACTCGATTTTCATTTGGGAGAGACTGATTTCCTTTAAGTAAAGCTAGGACAACACATTTTTGCGCTACATTTAACCCAGTTTTCCAAGAGCATGGCTCCAATTATTAATTTCTAATAGCCTGAATATAAGATTGTCTTCGCCCCAGTGTGTCAGCTTAAAGTTTATTGAGAAGACTGAACCAAGATTTGTTTCAAAATTATCATTTTGAAAGCAATCAAAATACATCAGTATTTTATTTCATTACTGCTAATGAACATGGTATTAAAACAAATCCCTATTTGATAAACAATCATTTGAACAAGAAATTAGACAAGGGGGTCCAAATCACAAAGCTTACATGTGTATTTGTGAAGGTCATTTTGATATCAGAGAGCATTGCTGATTTAAATCCATTTTTTTGTATCAGCTTTTCTTGAGCACACAATCTCATTTTGAACAGAGCTTTTCTGGTACATGAGTTACCACAGACTGTAACAAACATCTGGGGATGGTCTGATAATAACAGACCTGCAGCTACATGATGAATTCTTGCCACTCCCATGTTGGGGCGAACCCAATGTTCAAGTTTGTAGCCCAATGCTGTTAAATCACTAAATGCAAGCATTTCATGTGATTAACACCAATTATCAATCTGATTTCATATAAACTGACATAGGTCCTATAAATGTGGGAAATAACGCTATAAAAGCTATTATAAAACTGCATGACGTTAGTGACTATATAATGTTACATGTCCAGCTAATGCAATTACTCATATGTTATTGTGACCTGTATCATACTGTATGAGACAGACTATGAGTTGTTTACAAACCACTGTGTACATGCAGAAGTCGTTATCTTACTACTTACATACTTACGACATTAATGTGTAGTTTTAATATAACTCTTATCTCAAAATCCAAAAGCTCTCAATGCACATAACATGTATATAATATAACCTAATTTAATTAAGTGGAGCAAGCCAGTTTTTACAATGCATTTTGTTATAATTAAAAATAAACTTACAGAATATATTAACATACCAGTTGCTAGGTTTAACCCCCAACTTGGCATCAAATTAACAACAATTTTAAAAAAAAAATTGATTCAATATTCTAAATTTATAAGAAACTTTTTAGAAATGATAAAAAGCTGACTGAAGAATAAAGCAGTAATTTTTACTAGATTTAGTTTGAAGGTCCACAAAACCATTCAGTACACATTTAAACTAAGCTATTATTCAGTGGTTATATTCATATTCCATGAAGGTTATTAGGTACTGTTGATGACAAAAGTCATTGCCGCACAATAAATGAATGGTAAATAATGTTAGTCTACAAAAAGCAAACTTGAATAACTAAACATTAACATTAATCTTTTCTACAAAATGAGGCAAATGGTCTAGAAGCTCTCACTCTCGCGCAGAAATTATGTGTCAATGTATTCACATTCTACTTGTACCAGTACTTCAATGAAGCAAGTAAAACAACTGCTATCATTTATATGCCCTTAATAGTCCATATCTTTAATAGGACAACAAACAATCACTATCAGAAAAGTTATCTTATGTAAGAAAATGCACATATTTGTCTAAATAAACATATCTTAGGGTCAATGCCAACAAATTACAGCAAACTGTAAACACAAGAAACCGTCGGAGACGGATGATACTCCCCAAAGGTTTTTTTTGTCACAATATTGCACTATATATTCAGATAAAAGGAAACGTCTGGAGGGCACAGTAGTTGGGGGGACAAGAATTTTTTTATAGAAAATTTCAAAGGGCCATAACTCTGTGAAAAATTATCCGACCAGAACCCGCTGATAATATGCACATCTCCTCTTGGTAGTGAAGATTCCCATAAAGTTTCATTGAATTCCGGTCATTAGTTGCTGAGAAATAGCCTGGACAAAAATAGTGCACATACAGACACACGGACTGACAGACGAAGCAGCGACTATATGCTCTCCCCAAAATAAAGTTTGGGGGAGCATAAAAAGCAGTGTAAATATGAAACTACAACAATGAGGCAACATACTTACATCACAGGTATTCAATGTGACTTATTTCTAACTTGTAATGTTCTTGGGGAAAAAATCTGACAAACAAATGGGGATTTCCCAACAGAGAAAATGTCTTGTGAACATGAAGGGGTTTTCTGATGTACAGCAGAAATATATATGCAGTTGAATAAAACTTTTCTTTTCTTTATTTTCTGGTACTACTTTTAAACTATTATTCTAGCTTTTGATTTATCAATGTGTTATCTGTTTTGAAAATAAAGGCAATTTATCATATTATATTAAACCACATTTAACTAGAAATGGCGCGGCAGAGGCCGACGCGTTTCCCCACGCCACATGTCTGAACCAGGGGCACCCCAGGGTTGGTAATGGGGCTATGCATAGTTGAGATTGACCGTATTGTCATAAGAGAAGTTTAGTATCAATTAGAAGTGAATCGGTGTAGAAATGAAGAAATTATAGTAAAAGGCAATTTTGGGTGGGCTTGGCCTATGTGGGCGGGGCGCCCCAGGGTTGGTAATGGGGCCATGCATAGTTGAGATTGACTGTATTGTCATAAGAGAGGTTCAGTATCAATTTGAAGTGAATCGGTGTAGAAATGAAGAAATTATAGTAAAATAAATTTTCGGTGGGCGTGGCCTATGTAGGCGGGGCGCCCCAGGGTTGGTAATGGTGCCGTGCATAGTTGAGATTGACCGTATTGTCATAATAGAGGTTCAATATCAATTTGAAGTGAATCGGTGTAGAAATGAAGAAATTATAGTAAAGGCAATTTTGGGTGGGTGTGGTCTATGTGGGCAGGGCCCCAGGGGTTGGTTATGGGGCCATGCATAGTTGAGATTGACCCTAATGTCATAAGAGAAGGTTCAGTATCAATTTGAAGTGAATCCGTGTAGAAATGAAAAAATTATAGTAAATGGAATTTTTTGGTGGGCTGTGGCCTATGTGGGCGGGCGCCCCAGGGTTGGGATTGGGGCCATGCATAGTTGAGATTGACCCTAAAGTCTTAACAAAAGTTCAGTATCAATTTGAAGTGAATCCGTGTAGAAATGAAAAAATTATAGTAAATGGAAATTTTTGGCGGGTGTGGCCTATGTGGGCGTGGGGCTCCCCAGGGTTGGGAATGGGGCCATGCATGGTTGAGATTGACCGTATTGTCATAAGAGAGGTCCAGTATCAATTTGGAGTGAATCGGTGTAGAAATAAAGAAGTAAATGTAAAATAACCTTAAAAAATGAGTGATAATTTCTGACGCGGCCCCACCCCAACCGCTATAACTTTTGACCCAGGGGTCAGATCAAAATTCCAAATAGTGCAGGGTCGCACATATGCTCATAGCTACCATGTGTGTAAGTTTCAAGGTTCTAGTGCTTTTAGTGTAGGAGGAGATAGTGGCCAGGACGGACGGACAGACAGACAGACGGACGGACGGACGGCGGAGATAAACACAATATCCCCACCTTTTTTTCAAAAAGCGTGGGGATAATGACCAATTTATATGCCTCCCCATTTCATTCTGGTATGTTAAGCTTATTAAAATATACTACAGTCCACTCTCGTTATCTCGAAGTCGGCGGGAACAAGAAAATATATCGAGATAACGAGAGTTCGAGATATCCGATTAGGCGTTTTCAAAGGAAAAATGAGACGAAAATTTACCTTGTTTTTAACATATAAATACCTGTTAAGTGGTGTAACTAAAGCCGTCACCGTGTGGCATAATACTCTCTACCTGATATAAAAGCGTTTTTACGAGGCACGATTGATTTTGCTATTTAAATGCTTAAAATGTTGTTTTATGTATTACAGAATTGCATGAACACATGCGGTTATAATATTTCTAAACTGTCGAGAAAACATCCGGTAATGTTGCTATTTAAAGTTATGATGCAATTGACGTCGAATCAAGACGAGGGTTTTCCATCTGAACATGCGTAAATCACATTCCGGAATACTGAACTGTACATGAACATTTTGTAGTTTGAAATGCAAAGTTCAATCGATTATTAGTAAAAATATAACTCAATGTATTTTGGAATGTTGTTTGTAAAAACAATTAGTATTTCGGCCTTTCGGCAAGCTGTTTATTAATTGCAGTTAAATGATGTTTAAGTGACGGGCCTTACTCAAGTGTTAATGGCTAACTACATAACACACGTGTGATTATTGATGCAATTAACTGATTAATTTCCTACTGCACAGTATCGGGAGCAGCCGGGCGAAGCGGGACGGTGAAGTATCAAAGAAAACAATTCTCACCTTTTGCCGACACTGGAACAATTATTCGCACTTCGAGATAAACCGCAGTAAATACATGTAAAATCGGGACTCGGGACAAAATTTTATATCGAGATATCGAATTATTGGACATAACGAAAATCGAGATATGCGATGTTTATTTACATAGATAAAGAAGGAAAAAGTTGGGACATTGAGCTTACTTCGACATAACGAGAATATCGAGATATCCGATGTCGAGATAACGAGAGTGGACTGTACAATTATTTGCCTTTTTATGCCCCTGGATCAAAAGATCGGGGGTATATTGTTTTTGGCCTGTCTGTTTGTCATTCATTCATTCATTCATTGTATGTGTGTGTCCCAAAACTTCAACCTTGGTTCAAGTTTGATAACTTTTGCAATATTGAAGATAGCAACTTCATATTTGGCATGCATGTGTATCTCACGGACCTGGACATTTTGAGTGGTGAAAAGTTAAGGTCATCCTTCAAGGCCAAAGGTCAAATGTAGGGCTTCAAAGCGGCGCAATAGGGGGCATTGTGTTTCTGACAAACACATCTCTTTTTCTAAATGCAATGCTAACAAGAGTTATACCAAGTCAGCCTGCTTGACTTTTCTGACACTTTCATTGTAATAGGGGTTGTTATCTTGATTTGGGGAGAGGGCCTAGCCTTCCAATTTGGGAAAAAATTACCGACACATCTGAAAAAGGAGAACCAAATTTCCAAAGTAAGCTTGAAATTTGAGAAACATTGCATCATTTTAAAGAAATTCTCTCAGGGTAAGGGGCCTTTCTCTTGATGGAAGTGACCTTTATAGGGCCCTTGTTAAAGATGTAAAAAGCCCTGTGTATAATGTACATACTCTTTCAGTTACCTGCTGTAATGACCATACAGAGATTTTGAAGTTTCAATGATTTCATACACATTTGTGGGAATAGATAATAATTTCATACCATAATGTCCTTTAAGGTTTTACATAATTTCTTAACATCCTTATCCACACACGGATTCTACAACTGTCTAACATTCTTAAGGAAGATATACATGTACAATGTAAGTAGAGAGTGAAAATCACTTTCCTGAATATAGATAAACATATTTACATACATGTTAATTGATGACCTACAGATATAAAGAGGCTCTGTAATTATGTGTTAAATGTTTATCAATAAAGAAAATGTTTTGTTTTTATTCTTTCTCTTTTTTTAACATGTTAAATTTCTTTTCATAAATCAAGGTTCAGAAAAAAAAGAAATCTAAGAAATTGCTTGGCAACATACTTGGGGGTAAAGGATCAATTCAGAATGAAATATGCTTTGCAGGCATTTTTGTGGCTTTCTCGCACAACCCACTTCAAATAAACCATTTTAATTTAATCAGCATTGTTAGTACTACATGTATACCCAACATGTCACCAAAATGTAATAAAGAAATAGTGAAAGAGGTGTGTCCTGTCCAGTAACGATTGTCACGTTCTATCACACAAGCATGTTTACATGTGCAGAAGTATTGATGAAATTTAAACAAATTTTATTGTGGTTGGCTTTACGATGTATGCACTTAATGACGCATAAATAGGAGAATTGTACAGCACAGAAACAATTGGAAACGTATTAAAATATGTATTCCTTAGGTGCAATAAAACAACCCTGCTCACAATATCTTAACACAAGAAAAGAGCAAACATAATAACAATAGTGACCCAGATTTTTTTCAGTAGAGATACCAAACGCAATTTTTCAATATAAAGTATACTACATGTATGTATTGGCATAATTATTTTAGCCCGAACGCCTACGGAAACTCTTGAGATTGCCCTCAGGGTAGAGTCAGTCATTTGTTCATTGTATCACATTAGCATTGTTTTAACAGTTGCAATTTAAACAAGAGCACCGCATAACGGGTGCCACACTCGGCTGCGAAAGCTTGTCAGATTTTTTTTTTATAGGTCACAGTGACCTTGACCTTTGACCTATTAGGCTAGTGACCCAACAAGAGATGTGTTCGTCAGAAACACAATGCCCTCTACTGCACCACTTTGAAATAAAATTTATATTTATCATTTGGCAGGTATAGAAATCATCTCCCTTTAAAGCTTATGACTTCCCTTGGATTTTGTCCAATTCAACCGGGGGAGGGGGGGTCTGAAGACAGCCTTAAATGACCGAGTCAGACATCACTGACAACCAAGGCCTGTGGTTTATCAAAGAGATCATAGCCAGAGTTCATCATGCATCTATGGACATAAGTCCACAAGTATGTAATGTGTAATTAACACTACTATTAACAACTAAGTACATGAAAAAAATGATAATTATATCATTTAAAAAAAAAACTTTGAAAAATCCAATCATTTGAGTTATAAATAATCAAAATAATAAATCTGTACAGTAACTGTGAAGAGAACTTCAATTCTTGGTAAGGAAATATATAATATGAGATTTATAATATATAAATTACTTCCCTTGAAAATAATTGTCTCTAACAAATCTCTATTTTTAGTAGCAAATAATTAAAAGCCACTACTGTGACTGTAGATGCACCACTCAAAATGTGCAGCTCCATGAGATACACATGCATGCTAAAATATATAAAGGGGCTATGTTCAATATTGAATAATTATCTCCCTTTAAAGCTTATTACTACCCTTAAATGTGTTTTTTTTACCGTAGACCTTGAAGGATGACCTTGACGTTGACCTCATGTGTTTGTCAGAAACACAATGCCGCCTTCTGCGCCGCTTTGTTTTATTTAACAAAAATATATACGTGGGCAGGTCAGATAACAGATGTCCATTTAAAGCTTATTACTTCCCTTGACTTTGTTTTTTCGACCCTAGACCTTGAAGGATGATGTTCACCTTGAAATTTTACCACTCAAAATGTGCAGCTCCATGAGATACACATGCACGCCAAATATCAAGTTGCTATCTTCAATATTTAAAAAGTTAAGGCCAATGTTAAGTTTTTAGCATGACGCCGGACGGCGAGCTGGCTATGACAATAGCTCGGGTTTTCTCCGAAAACAGCCGAGCTAAAAAGATGCAAAAATCTCCACAAATATTTTCCAAAATTTTATCATGTCAATGGATGACTGAGATAGGATTACAAATACAGGGCTCAACATTTATGGTTGTCCAATTGCCCCTGGCAAGTTAAAGTTGGGTCCGGGCAAGTCATTTTATAATCTAGTTGTCCTCCCAAGCAAGTGTAAACAAGAAAAAAGAGCATTTAATTTAGACTCTAATTAGGCGTTAATTGCTGTAATCATTTTGTTAAATGTGCAAAAATAAAAAAGGTTTTGTGGTGTTTCATTTTGATGTTTATTAAAAATATGAGGTTTACAGTTAATGTGATATTTAATGTTTGATGTTTGGGCAAGTGCAGGGGTTTTTCAGCACTGTCTGCGCCTCCAGAAAACGGAGGCACTCCCAAAGCAAACGGACCCTATCCCAAACCAAAATTATAAAAAAATTCCCAATTTCCAACAAAAACAAAAAAGAATTGTCTCTTTTCTTTTTTAAGAATGAAGTGTCTTAAAACTTGTGTGACTAACCAGTGTTTGTTTTGGTCACAAATATCTGCTATAAGGTTTTGACTGTACAGTTCTTATCTCAGAGAGTAACTGTAACTGAAAAACAAAACTGCAGTACTTAAATAAACGTTGAACATGCCCATTATTGCATCTGTTTATATAAAGAAGACAAAATAACAAATAAAAACACATTTATTTGTTAAATCACTGAATTATTTAAGCATGATAAATTCACAATATTTTCCCAAATGAGCCGTTTCATCGAAATTCCCAAAATGGCCAATTTTGACTATAAAAAATTCCCAATTTGGTCAGACTCCTTTTCCCAAAATAGGCAAGAAAAACCCCTGTAGTGGCATTACGTTCAAGGCAAGAAGATTTTTTAAGTACTTGCCCAGCAGGGCAAGTTGGTTTTTAGTTTAATGTTGAGCCCTGAAATACCTTCCATAATAGAAGCAGTTTAAAACTTTCATATAAAAATTATTTTTCTTAGCCTTCATCAAAGTCAGTTTAACTGACATTATTCAAGGTAATACATATTCTAGCTGTCCTCTTAAATAAAAAATGTTGTGAATAACCATTTTAAAGTCAACATGTGCCAAAGCAGACAATTAAATCTGCAAATCACTTGTAATTTGTTTTTGTGTTGTTTTTTTAAAGAGGAGGGGTACAAAAGCAGATCAAAAGGGGTTACCAAGGCTGATCTAAAGCAAACATCAAATGATGCTTGGCATCCATTGTTTTGTTTTTTGTTCAAATTTCGGTCTGGTAGGGGGAACCATTCACAATGGAACTAGTGACCTGAAAATCAATAGACGTCATCTGCGAGTCATGATCAATGTGACTATGAAGTTTCATGATCCTAGGCATAAGCGTTCTTGAGTTATCATCCAGAAACCATTTTACTTTTTAAGTTCACCCTGACCTTGACCTTTGACCTAGTGATCTGAAAATCAATAGGGGTCATCTTCAAGTCATGATCAATGTACCTATGAAGTTTCATGATCCTAGGCATAAGCGTTCTTGATTTATCATCTGGAAACCATTTTACTATTTCTGGTCACCGTGACCTTGACCTAGTGACCTGAAAATCAATAGGGGTCATCTAAGAGTCATGATCAATGTACCTATGAAGTTTCATGATCCTAGGCCTAAGCGTTTTGAGTTATCATCCGGAAACCATTTTACTATTTTGGGTCATCGTGACCTTGACCTTTGACCTAGTGACATGAAAATCAATAGGGGTCATCTACGAGTTATGATCAATGTACCTATGTTTCATGATCCTAAGCCTAAGCGTTCTTGAGTTATCATCCGGAAACCATTTTACTATTTCAGGTCATCGTGACCTTGACCTTTGACCTAGTGACCTGAAAATCAATTGGGATTATCTGCCAGTCATGATCAATGTACCTATGAAGTTTCATGATCCTAGGCATAAGCGTTCTTGAGTTATCATCCGGAAACTATTTTACTGCTTTGGGTCACCATGACTTTGACCTTTGACCTAGTGACCTGAAAATCCATAGGGGTCAGCTGCGAGTCATGATCAATGTATCTATGAAGTTTCATGATCCTAGGCATAAGTGTTCTTGAGTTATCATCCGGAAACCATTTTACTACTGTATTTCGGATCATTGTGACCTTGACCTTTTACCTAGTGACCTAAAAATCAATAGGAGTCATCTGCGAGTCATGATCAATGTACCTATTAAGTTTCATGATCCTTGGCATAGGCGCTCTTGAGTTATCATCCAGAAACCATCTGGTGGACGGACGGACCAACATGAGCAAAACAATATACCCCCTCTTCTTCGAAAGGGGGGGGGGGACATAATGAGAAAACTGCTCCCCTCCCAGCAGCCATGTTATTCAACTGACCGGAACCATTTTTGAACTCAACTCTCCTATCAAGGAAACAAACGTTCTGAGCAAATTTCATGAAAATTGGGCCTAAAATGTGACTTCTTCTGTGTTCACGTGTTTTCACTATATACATATAGAGAAAAATGCCCCGCCCACTGGCGGCCATGTTTTTTCACCGATCTCGACCATTTTCGAACTCGTCCGAGACATCAATTGAACCAATGTTTTGACCAAATTTCATGATGATTGGGCAAAAATTGTGACTTCTAGAGTGTTTACAAGGTTTCTCTATAGCCAAATAAGGAAAACTGCCAAGCTCACTGGCGGCCATGTTTTTCAACAGATCGGAACCACTTTTGAACTCAACCAAGATATCATTAAGACAAACATTTTGACAAAGTTACATGAAGATTGGGCATGAAATGAGACTTCTACAGTGTTTACAAGGTTTTTCTTTTTTTGACCTAGTGACCTAGTATTTAACCCGGCACAACCCAGTTTCGAACTCGGCCGAGATTTCATTGGGACAAAGCTTCTGACCAAGTTTCATGAAGATGGGACAAGAAATGTGGCCTCTAGAGTGTTTACGACCAAATGTTAACGGATGGACGGACATACGACAGAAAAAGACTGGTCACAAAAGCTCACTTGAGCAATCAGGTGAGCTATAAATATATCAAACAGTTCAACCAGCTTTTATTACTGACCACTGATATTTACATCTGGCATACAGCACAGTGAGAGGGTCAGTAAGCTGAGTGGTAAAAGTTACACACTGCAATGATCAATTAATTCTGAAATCGAAAATGTCTGTACAGTCGAATTCGCCAGAATGTATATCATGCATGTACGATGTGAATCTTAATTTAGTTTAATGGTTGTTTTTAAATTCCTGCAACGATGTCTATTCATTCGACACACAAACACTAACTCCGATCATAATAAAAGACGAATTCTTCGGTTATTGTAGGAAAATATGTACGTAATATCTTTGTCACCATCAGCTCAGGGCGCTAATTTGTCTTTGCTGCATTTTATGAAATTCGTCTTCAATATCTTGCCTATTTTGTGTTATTGTAACATGTATTTATCAATATATTACAATTAAACACATATAAAAATCACATCACTTTGACCTAGTGATCTGGTTTTTGACCCGGCACAACCCAGTTTCAACTCGGCCGAGATTTTATTGGGCCAAAGCTTTTGACCAAGTTTCATGAAGATGGGACAAGAAATGTGGTCTCTAGAGTGTTTACGAGCAAATGTTTACAGACGGACGGACATACGACGGACATACGACGGACAATGACCGGTCAGAAAAGCTCACCTGAGCAGTCAGGTGAGCTAAAAAGTATATATTTTTCCCAAAAGGGGGCTAAAAATTCCCAATGGAATCCCCAAAATAAAATAATTTTTATTTTTTTTAAATCAATATTTTGTTCATCTCCCATGCATATAAGATCAACCTTTGTAAATATAATACTCAGTGGACACACTTGTATCCTCAAATTCGAAGCATTTGTGAGCAAAACAACAACAACACTAATTTCCCAATGTTAGTCAAAATGCTGCGAATTTTCCCAATCCAAAGGGACCCGGCCCTATTCCCAAAATGGTGAAAAAAAACACTGGGTACTGTTCCTCAAGACCAGGCAGAGACCCCTGTTGTTGATAGGTTACAAAAAAAGAATTTGCCTTAAGTTGACTGTTCACAGTGAAAAGTGTACTGATTTAAATGATACCTAGGTACCAGTTGGTTAGAAAAGGTTTCTTATTAGAACGTGGGTCCTTAATGATACAATACAGTTTACTCTCTTGTTTAATCATCATCATGTCACATTCTCGTTTTGATTTCTTAATCATTAAATGGTTCAAAAGACTGTTAACATACCTTCATAACTTAGTTAAGATCAATAATAATAATATGATTATGTGGCTTAGTTTTACAAACCAGCCACAATTGGTCAGAAACTGAGGATATAAATGTTATTTTATAATTAATACGGGCAAAAGCCTGCGAAGCGCGCGTTGACCGTTCATACATATGGAAATTTAGACCATAAAATTACATAAGAATACCCTATAGGGATGCGTCTCAAAAAAAATTACCTCGCAATATATATTTTCACATTGCTATTTATGACCTTGAACAAATCAAAAACACGTTGACATATGCTAAATCACATGTAAATACATACCTCAGGAAAAATTATATCAATGACATCATAATTGTGTAGCGAATTGCACTAAATATACTCGCTTTATTTGTTTTTCTTCGCAACCGTTCCAGAATTAAGTCATTACTCAATTATCTCCCCTGAATGCTCTTCTTCAGTGGGTATAAGGCGAAGACTGGTTCACTACATATAGTGACAGTCTTTACCAAACACAATTTAGGTGAACATAACCCGTCTTTAATATATTGCCGAATCTCAGATTTCTGTGGAATTTATTTGCTTTGATCTTTTCATTATCTTATTGTTATTATTATCCTGACAAATCACAAACGCTTGTTAAACAAGAGCACCGCCTTGCGGGTGCAGACCGCTCATCTATTTTCTTTTCAAAGGTGAAGGGACTCTCATTTTCAATCACAAAGGAGGGAGGAGTGGAGTGAAGAGGGGTGTATAGTGTGGGGTTGTGGACATTTATTACATTATCTTCCAAAAAAGCGAAAAAAAAAAAAAATAATAAAAAAATCGGGGGGGGGGGGTATAGTGTGAGGGTGTGGTGATAATTTGTGAGATGATCTTAAAAAAAAAAAAAAAAAAAAAAAAAAAAATCAAAAAAAAAATTTGGGGGGGGGGGTGGGGTGGGGGGGTGGGGTGGGGGTATAGTGTGAGGGTGTGGTGGTCATTTGTGAGATGATCTTATAAAAAAAAAAAAAAAAAAAAAAAAAAAATAGGGGGGGGGGAGGGGGGGGAGGGGGGGGAGGGCACGGGGGATGGTTTGGGTGAAGTCTATTGTGGTATGTCAGGTAAGAGTAGTTTCATCAAAGTATCAATCAAATCTAATCATAAATAAAGAAGTTATGGCAATTTTAACAAAATTTAATAATTTGACCTTGAGAGTCAAGGTCATTCAAAGGTCAAAGTAAAATTCAAGTTGCCAGGTACAGTAACCTCATGATAGCATGTAAGTATTTGAAGCTTGAAAGCAATAGCCTTGATACTTCGAGTGGATCGAAACACAAAATTTAACCATATATTAAAAGTTACTAAGTCAAAAAAGGGCCATAATTCCGTAACAATGACAACCAGAGTTATGCAACTTGTCCTTTTACTGTACCCTTATGATAGTTTGTGAGTGTTCCAAGTATGAAAGCAATATCTATGATACTTTAGGGGTAAAGTGACCAAAACATAAATCTTAACCAAATTTTCAATTTTCTAAGTATAAAGGGCCCATAATTCCGTCCAAATGCCAGTCAGAGTTACATAACTTTGCCTGCACCGTCCCCTTATGATAGTTCATAAATCTTGCAAGTATGAAAGCAATAGCTTTGATACTGTAGGAATAAAGTGGACCTAAACACAAAACTTAATCAAATTTTCAATTTTCTAAGTATAAAAAGGGCACATAATTCTGTCAAAATGCCAGTCAGAGTTACATTACTTTGCCTGCACAGTCCCCTTATGATAGTTAGTAAGTGTTGCAAGTATGAAAGCAATAGCTTTGATGCTTAAGGAATAAAATGGACCTAAACACAAAACTTAACCAAAATTGTCAATTTTCTAAGTATAAAAAGGGCACATAATTCTGTCAAAATGCATGCCAGAGTTATCTAACTTTGCCTGCCCAGTCCCCTCATGATAGTAAGTAAGTGTACCAAGTTTGAATGCAATAGCATTGATACTTACTGAGAAAAGTGGAACTAAACGCAAAACTTAACCAAAATTTTCAATTTTTTAAGTATAAAAAGGGCACATAATTCTGTCAAAATGCACGCCAGAGTTATCTAACTTTGCCTGCCTAGTCCCCTCATGATAGTAAGTAAGTGTACCAAGTTTGAATGCAATAGCATTGATACTTTCTGAGAAAAGTGGACCTAAACGCAAAACTTAACCGGACGCCGACGCCAACGCCAACGCCAACGCCGACGCCAAGGTGATGACAATAGCTCATAATTTTTTTTCAAAAAATAGATGAGCTAAAAATTATTTGTTTTAAACATTATAGTTGGCATCTCTATTCTTCCAGTATTCTCGCGGTATTTCAATAACGACACCCTACTGTTTATTTGTCAGAATTTGTGACGCATTTTCCATTCGCTCTCAGAAAGAAGTTTTACGTGTGGTCATGAGCAATATTCTGGTAAGTTGTCGTTGTTATCCACCAGAAACACATTATTTTATTCACAAAATTTAAAGATATTCCGATCTAACTTTTTAGTATTTTAGTTTAAATTTTTAACGTATTTACACCTCGTCTGCTCGCACTTTACCGATATCCCGAAAGGTTACATATCACTATTATAATTAGTTAAGGCCTAAAACCACAAAATCCGATACCGTTGGATTTTCGTACCACAATCTTACGTAAAAATTCTTCCAGATTCGAAATCAACAAAAACAAGACATTTATAAATTGTCTGCATTATTGATCAAATTTAAACATATTTGTTGGTTTTCGGTTTTTAGAAGCTTTTCTGCCAAGCCAAGAGCTGGGCATCATACAAGCCATTCTATCCAGCAAAACTGACAGTTTTGGTTTACAGAAATCAACAAAGGAGGGATTCCTGAACTATCAAAATTTCCAAGCTATACACATATATTATCTGTGGTGATCTTTATTGGTTCTGTTTGTTTACTTGGATGGAACATGTGTTAACTTTTATAGAACTTTGAAAAGTCTATATATGTCTATCTATAAATAAAAATCAGCTATGGTATAATAAGATCAAATGTGCAAACAATGTCAAAGGGTTGATAATTAACAATTGGAAGGTAATTATGCTGAAAAAATAGGAAAGTTCCCATGCACATTTTGTCTGTATATCGACAAGTGTCTGCCGATAATTGTCAAACTAGTAATACAAAACTTACCACAAGTATGTAAAAGCACTAAGTACCTGTGATCATTTTTAGTAAGATAGTGAAATTCTAAACAGTAGCAAATAGCTTGTTTCGTAAATGCATAATGCAATTAATATGATTTCCGTTCTATTGTGTAATAAATAAATTGGTTGTTACTTGTTAATCCATGATAAATGTTTTATGGCTAGTACAAAACCAGCAATGTTAATTTTGTAAAAGGTAATACAATAACACCACTTTGTAATTTCATATACGTAAATATTCTTGAAATGTAGGTTGATGACAGTGTTTTAGTATTACTTATTTTCTAACTATTATTTTATGTGCAAATAAATGATGTGATGTGTTTTGTATCTCCACACAATACCACACACCTTTTTATATATGTACTGTGTTACATGTATGTGTTATTTGAATGTTTAAATAAAAAAATATGGATGATATAACATGATGCATTCTAATATTTGCATTCAAATTGTAACTATAGAGATAAGTGTATGCAGTTTAGACTGTGATTTTAGAATTGCTACAAAATGGCTAGTTTTTTAGTGGCGACAAAATTTAAACTATTCAACAATAGTTTGCGAATTTTTTTTAGAAACCTGCAAGATACCTGTATTCATTAAATATTTTAATTGCGAAACAAGTATGTTGTAATGCTGTTACACATAATTATACATTGATTATAAATAAGAAGACAATTAGTGGTGTAAACGTTTCCCAACAGTAGAAATCATTCTTCTGATGAAGTCAGTGATATACAGACGAAAGCTTCATGTATGGCGTTCAATACATAGTGTGTGTTTTTGACAGTCTAAAACTTTTGGATTAAAAAAAAAAACTGTCAAATTTGTCAATCAACATTGATTAGACACATCACATTATTTTGTTTATGTTAAATCAGTGTACTGTATGCTAAATGCAACTGCTTTAGCAAGCTGTCAAGTTGAATTGAGACATTTGATGAAACAAACTGTTTTCTGGGTAGGACCTGTACTTAGTGTCTATATGACGTACCATGACGTCAAAAGTCTACAAGACCTACTAGGTAGAACGAGAAATGTACTTTGACGTACAATTTTCACCGACCCTTGATTGTTAGCCAATCAGAAGACACCTTACATCTGTTGCTTTTAAAGATATTTGACATTAAACATTATTATTATTATTATTTATACCGAATTATGCGACTATCGACCGCTTACTCATAGATATTGGCCCCGTTTCATAAACGTTCGTACGCACGGTTTCTTACGTAAGTATACTTACGCAGTTCGTAAGAAAATCCGAGCGTTTCATAAAAAAAACTTACGCAACCACCTGCTACGAATTCGTAAGTTCCAACGTTAAAGTTACGCATGGTCTAGGCTGTCGTAGCGTTCGCAAATATGGCCGCCTTAGCTATTTCACGTCTTCACAAATTTTCCAAAATAAAAAAAACGATTTTAAGCGCATTTTCGACAAAAGAAGCGTGACTTTTCTCTTGAAAATGACAAAGTCGGTAAATTGTGGTACATTTATCTTTATGAAGTTCATTAAAGAGAGCACAGTTGTTTCCCTTGTTTGCGAAATCGCGACGAAAAAACAATGTCAAATGGAAACAAAGTTGAATGGATTTTTGTTTTAAAATACCTCTGGCCATGCTTTGTATTACGGGATAAGCATTGTGTAAATACAGAAGAGAGGATTGTTGCAGAAGTAAATTGTATATGAAAGTTTAGTTAGATCTATGTCAAACTGGAATGTATAAAGCAAACTGGAAATTGGAATACATGGTCATGGATGATGCAAGACACTGGCATGTTTATTGGATCAACCAGTTTTGGCACTAACGACTTTACAGAGTGTAACAAAATCAAAGAGTTTCCTTCTAGGATTGAATTTACTGGAAGGTTATCTTTGATTCTGTTCGATGCGTCACTGAATTATTGTAAATGGAATGTCCAAAACAGGAGAAGCAGAACAAAGTTTTTCCCTTTGTAAATAAGGTAAAAAAAAATTATAATTTCATTTACAGAATTGTATTGTTTGGGAAGTATTAAATGTTTGGATCTGGATACATAGAAGATACCAAAACATTATCTGGCTTTTGCTCGACTGTGGATATCTCTTGAGTCTGTTTCCTGGGTAGAACTAGTACAATCATGGTGTCTTTGGAGGCGATCTAAAGAACGCTCCCACCATGGGGATGGAACCCATGATCTCCCGGTCCATAGGCGGACACCATATCCACTACGCCACAGCGACTACTGTATAGAAAATGTATGTAAAAAGTTCTCTGCAGATTTTATTCAGTTGTTAGATCCAAATAATGATATCACAACTAAACATCTTTTTACCATATTTATAAAGGCTTCAAAATCATGTTTTAAATGAACAACAATAATAGATTTTTAATTATTAGTTGATATCTAAGCAGAAACAAACTTTCTTGATATTCAGTGATAATTTTCATTGTTCGATGAAAGATGTGTTTGATTCAGATCAACTTTTTTTGCCAACTGGTCTGCAAGTGCAAGGTAAATATATGTTTTGTTCCCTATTAAAATGGACCTTTAGTTAACATGCATAGATTGCTTTACCAACATCCAACTGAAATATTTCTGGAAATGGTTATTATTTTCAGAAAAAAACACATTACTAAATTCAGTTTAAAAAACAACAATCTCTTTAATTATGACTTGTGTATTTATATTGTTTTATAAATTATGACATAATTGAAAAGTACATCCATGTGACTATTTCGAGTTAATTTGGTGTTCAAAATGTAAAAAAAATAACAATGGTATCATTTAAATAAATTGGTTGCCATGGAAGCAAATGTACTACACAACACAAAATTGTATATTTTCATATGTTATTATTTTTATAAGAACAAGTAAATGCATTTTAATCTTACACAAATTACATTTACTTATAATAAGTAGGGCATTATAACTCAAAAAAGTAATTAAATGGAAGAAAACATAAAAATCTCAGAATTGCTTTTCACATTTTGAGATACAATAAAGAAGGGCTTTGCACGTTTTACGGCCTTATTGTTTAACAAGTACTTACCCGTAATCTCATTTACTATTGAAATGGTATTAGGCATTCCATTGATCACAAAACATAGAATAAAGATCAAAGGGAATTGTGCACAGATAGTAAAACTGACCATTTTCCAAAATTAAGGAACGGATACAAAATAAAAAATAATATTGTAAATCAGGGAGCAAAATGCCACTAATGATGTAGACTCAAACTGAAAATACAGCTTTTTTATGAGTAATCATCATGTGTAATGGATACAATTAAACAGGGTAATGATTTGATAATTTTTAATGATTCTGTTTTTTCTGTTAAATTTTGTTATTTCACATGGATCACCTATATCAAGTATAAAATGAAGGCTTAAATATAAAATTGGCCGAGCGTTATAGGTAAAATAATTTAAGGACCCCCATGGATACTAATATTTTTTCTGGTGTTTTTATCTGTTCTAAATTTCTATTTTGAGGTTAAAATCTAGCAATTAAAGGCTTCTACAGACATACTTTATAAAATGCCTGAATCTGTGAACAATTCCCTTTAAGGTTAAAACCCTTTGGATGTCAGCTTATTGTTTTTTTGATTACCATTACAATCAACATAAAAAAAACATAGTTAAGGTATTAAATAGGTCAAACACTAAATTTAATGCATCACTTAAACACTGATTTCTCTTAAGTTTATACAATTATTTCTATAATAAAACTGTGTTTGTGTTTAAAAATAATAATTCTAAATTATTTTAGTTCATTCACTTCAAATAACATTCCAGCATGTACATGAAAATGTTTTCTTATTATAATAATTCAGGTTTGAATTTCCATTGTTAGAATAAATATTCACAGATGTTCTCTATTAAAACAGTACATGGTGATCTTAATCTCCAACCAGCTGTAGCGCTTTAGGTCCACATAGTGAAGAGACGTACAGAGTTACAGCAAATCCTTTGACTGAGTCCACATCAATATTTCTGTAAATAAAAATTGAACATAAAAAAGTACCAGTGCAAAAAAAATCAAAAATGTAATCCTACTAATGTTCCTTAAAATAATTTGGAATAACACAAAACTGACAGTCATGGTTGAAACTCTTATGGCTGGTAATCATCAGGATACACCAAACTTTAGCATGTACAAGTTTCTTTATTTATTAAGATATGTTATGAAATCTTTGTCTCAAATGCATTCCCTTCACATCGGAATTCTTAATTTAAACTTGTCAATAAAATTAACTAATCATTCAAACAATTTTTTTTTTTTACTTTTGTAGTGTTCCGATGCATATGTTTTAGTAAAACCAAAGTTACAAAGAATCATTTAAAGGAGTAAGAATTATAACAGTCACTATAATATGCAAAACATAAGTTCTTACAAGCAGTTGAACAATCTGTTGCCAAAGTGATCATCCCTTCTTTCACCCGGCAGGATGCATCTGTGCAAGTAGTCGGGTCCTTTCCCTGGTGATTCATATAATTCATGAAGTATCTGTTCACCTAAAACACAAACTTCTTTAATAACAAATATCCATAATTAAATTTAAACACAGTATCAAATTACAAAAAATGACTGACATGCATGATTTTATGAAAATAATAATATTGTTTAACTCACATAATTAGATAGAATTTCATTTTTTTAGCAGGATTGTAGTATATTTACCCGACATATGAAACATAAAAATCTTACTTAAAAAAAATATTTTTTAAATCAGAAAATATGTCTTACCAAAGCAGAATTATACTATTATTGAATTTAATTTATTATTGTCCAAATTACAACACACAAAGTAAATAACAGCTTATCTTAAGACGATTTTGTCAATTGTTTAGTCTTAACTCAACAGAAGGGTCTGTTAAATAATAAATAGAAATTGAAACATTACTTAAAAGTTTAACAGATGTAAATGACTTTCTTTATTCATGTTATATGTAAGTTTTGACAAAAATAGCTCAAACTTACACATATCTTTAATAATATTACAATCTGACATATAAACAAATTAAGTATTAAACCTTTAATGCCATACCATCTCAATTTAAAAAATATCACACCTGCAAATTTAGCCAGTATTAATTTACCGGTACCTTCCAAAACAAAACATTTGCTGTCAATGTTAAAGGGACTTGTTCACACTCTATCAAAATGAGAATGTTTCAACTTTTTGTCACAGATTTAAGATATAAATGAACAATATACATCAGTGTGCGAAATAACACTAATGCCGCAGACTTATACTGAAAATACACTTTCGTTTATTAAAAATCATCGTTAGAAATTGATAAAATTATAAAGCGTCTCATACGCGAAAGGATTTTAAATTTTTGATTTCTTGTGTCATCATTATATTTTGTAACAACACGCGGATGGTTTTACTAAGTATAAAATAAAAGGCAACCCATGTGAAGACGGTTTGTCAGGTCCGCACATAATGTAGTTGTAAAGACTCAATGACGACCCGAACATGAACTCTGAATTACACAAACCCACATGTGGAGACGGATTGCTGAGCGGTTTCGGCACTTGGCTTTTACTACATGGGTCAGTGGTTCGAGCCCCGGTGTGGTAAACTTTTTTTTTCTCTTTGTTTTCTTTTTCTACTTTTATTCTTGTTTTTATATTGGAGCTATAATTTGTGACATTACAAAGATTGCTTACATAAAGTATAAAGTATAAATAGTACACCTGAGCGTACTACATCAGTTTGGACAGCCAAGTGGTTGGTGCTAGACTTTCACTCCAGGTGTCAGTGGTTCAAGCCCCGATGTGGATTACATTTTTTTCTTTCTTTAATTTTATCATTGGTTTATACTGGACTGGAACTATTTAGATGTTTACATTTATCAATTTAAAGCATTTAATGACTACCTTCAAAACATGCCAAACTCTGTGAACAAGTCCCTTTAACAAAGGCAATTTTTATCATGGTGTCATGTAGATTCGTCATCTTACCTGATGCGGAATATCAACTCCTTAATATTTCAAATCCTCCACGTCAATCAATAGCAGTTTATATATTGTTCCATTGTAAATTAGCGTAGATCTATCCAACTTTGACAGTAAATTTCAACATAGTAGAGTTACTCTACGCTCGTTTAACCCCAATGGGTATTTCAATTTCAACAACAAAGCAATGGTTACACTCAACAAACTTTAAAAACGTTGTTTACATTATAATGAATAACTTCGCAAGGGGTCAGTGCCTTTTTATGTGTGAACTAGTTACCAAGATCACAAGTTATATACAGTATGTTTCAGTTCACTTGAATGAATTTCAACTAATCAATAGCAGTTATTTAACGGCACACAAAAACACGTTTAGCGTCATAAAACGTCGACCTCATTTGAAAGCATTTCTGCTGACGACTTCACATTTATTTATTTTAAAAGAGAAAAATAAATGTATACATAACAAATAGTTTTATTGCTTATCTACTGGTTTTCGTAGTGTTTATTATAATCTGACAGATGGCGCCAAATGTTAGTTTTACGTCTTTTAAAACCTTTAATTAAAGAGCGCAGACTGGTTTTACGTTAGTAAGATTCGTAAGAATTCTTAAGTCTGCGAACGCGTTTATGAAACGTTCGTAGGAATTGGCGTAAGAACGTTCTTATGTAAAAATCGCAGAATTCTTACGAAAAACTTAAGAATTGTTTATGAAACGGGGCCATTGTGCGTATTTATTAAACATTATTATTATAATAATTTATACAAAAATTATGCGACTATCGATCGCTAACTCATAGATATTGTCAGGGGTGTCAATTGTCCCAAATTTGAAATCCGGAAAATTAAGCGGTAGGATAAAGGAAAGAGAGGGCCCAACCCCCCGAGCCCTAGCTTATTGTTCTTTTTTTAAATAGTCTTTCTAGTGCAATTTCTGGTGAGTACAATGCGAAATATTATAAACCAAACCATCCGTAACACCGCATGTGTATTTGTCATTCTAAACAAATGATATTAAGAACTTCGAAATTAAATTAAAATCGACAAACCAGCGTATCCGAAAACGACTGTCCGAAAACATGTCGCGATACATCATTTGCAAATGAAATGAAATATGCATATCGTTTGACTGCAGAAAATGAAAACCAGTAACCAGTAACCTAGCAAATACGCAGTCAATATATAATTTGATTAACACATTGTTTTAAACTATGATATTGCAGTGCTTTACTTAGCCAGTTACTGCTCATGTCAGTGCCAGCCGCTTACCAATCAGAAATCAATAAATAAAATCGGTACCAAGCGCAAATGTCCGGAATGCCGACGATGCTATAACAATATTCGTTCTGAAATGATCCCGCACTAAAAGAATTTTGTCCCTACCCAGTGATTTTTTTTGCTCAAATTTACAGCCGAATTTCGGCTGCTTCCCAATCGCAAAAATACACGTTTTTTCCCAAAATTCTGACCAAAATTTCCCAAAAAAAAGCCCAACTTCCAAAATAAAAAAAAATAAAAAAAAAAATTTTTTTTTTTTTTTTTTTTTTTTTTTAGAAAGAAGTCTCATATAACTTAATTAGGATTTCTTAAATCTAGGTCTCAACTTTATTTTTTAAACATCTTACAAAATATATAACTTGAATTTAGTCATTTTTGTCCATAATTCATTCCCAAACTTGCCACTTTTATTGATTAAAAATAACAACAATTTGACCAGACTACTTTTCTAGAAAACTCCCTGAACATGCACTTAAAAACAATATCACTTCTGTTACTTATAATCCTATTTATAATGCTTCATTTTTTCCCAATTTCATGGTTTATCGCGCTATTTTTTCCCAATTTCACGGTTTATCGCGCTAATTTTCCCAATTCAAAAGGCACAGGCTGTAACAAATTAAAGCAAAAAAAATCACTGCTACCCCCACCCGCCTTAAACAAACTCATCGGATTTACATTCACCTCAAAATCAACCCTGGCCGGCTCAAATCCGGATTTCCGGAATAATCCGGAAAATTGACACCCCTGTATTGTGCATTTTTATTGTCCTGACGTGGCGGAATTAACCTCTGACTTGTGCAAGTTATGGTTATCACAAAATACGACCAACGGGGAGGTTATTATACATTATTTATCCCGTTAATGCTTGGTTACTGTTTGATTACCGTTGGAAATTTTCTAAACAGTAATACGCTGGACGGTCATGATACTCCGCCCCGCATTATCAATAAATACTCACAATATGCTGAATAATTTTAATTTAAAAAAGGTAACAATTGAATCTTCTTCAAATGTGTCCATAACCTATTTCAATGCATTAAATACTTGAAACTTCTATGACTTATTTTTTTTTGCCATTCTGATATTTTTATTCATTTTGTCCTCAATTAAAAAAGAGATTTTAAACATTTATTATGAATAAATCTGCAGGAAAAGCGGCTCAAGAGACTAGTGTTTTGATTGGCTGTTCAGAAAATGTGTACGTCGAAGTACAAACATGTATGTCGAAGTACAAATTGTACTTTGACGTACAAATATATACTTCGAAGTGTATTTATATTTATGTCGACGTACAATTATTGTACTTCGACGTACATTTCTCTTTTTACCTTGTAGGTCTTCTTGACTTTCAACCCCAATGGTACGCCATAGTATGTCTTTAGGGTTATCTAAAGAATGCTCCCACTTAAGGGATCAATACAGAGACCTCCCAGTGACTAAGCCAGTTAGCAGACACCCCATCTACTATACTGCAGACACCGAACCAGCTATAAATTCATGTGGCTAGGAAACAAAAAAAAAATATAGGATGCTAGATTTTTAAGCTTGGAACATGTAACTCGTTTTAAGATTGATTTTTTTGGATGCATTACTTAATTATTGCAACAATTATAATATTTTGAACACAATCCTGTCCATATATTTATTAAAAATGCATGGTTATCAAAAAAACTTAAAAAGCTTTTGCCCGTAAATTAGGTAGATCCTATAATCATATTAGTTTGTTTAAATTACAATTGTTCCAAAATCTATATATAATTGAAAATAAATATTTCAGCCTTTTTTATTGACAATTGTTTCAAAATCATTATATATTTTAACAGAAATATTTATTTTAAAATAAACGTAAATTTATGTCGCTCATTTTAACTTGCCTGTCTCCAAATGATTTCTTCCACCATTCTGCTGCATCACTTTTTGTGATTCTAAAGTTTTCCCCAGCGAAAGATCCATTTGGATATATGGCTTTAAGTTCCGCTAACATGTGTGAAAACACAAGACTTAACTTTGTCAAGTTTCGTCGATAATGCGTTGTTTCGTCAAACATTTTTTCTTTCCCTTCCTTGAACAATTTTATTGTGTTTTTGCACTTGTTCATTAAGTTTTCGATAAAAATCCTGAAGTATTCACACTCATTTAGGGTATGTAGCTTATCGTCATGTTTATTATAAATAAGCCGTAAATGCTGATATGTGTCAGGTAAAATATCTAAAATAAAGGGAGGACTGTTTCTTAAATTCATTCGATGGTGTTGACACATTTTCACAACTTTGTCCATTAATTTCCATGACTTTTCTATGGTTCGTTTGTCAACGGTTACAAGCTTATTTTGATTAAAAACTCCCTGAATAACACTAAGAAATCCACCGCTGAGATTCATTCCTTGATTGTTATTTGATCTCTGCCTAGGTCCCTGCGCCATCTTCTCACATCTTCCTGGTTTTGTGACTGGTAATATCGAATCCTACGATTGCGGTTACGCACCACCATGTCTACCGTCTCAAAGGTTTTGTAAAATATACTTACAATGAAAATCGAGGAAAATATTGTCCCCAGAGAAGTTTTCATAAACACATACTCTTTTAAATAAAGCAAGTGATAAATAAGTGATACCACGGTAATGGTCTTTGTGTGCCGAGATCAATACACCATTGTAATTAAAATAGTGCCATTGCTCTTCAAATAACGAACAATGGCATATATTAAATGGGAATAAGACAATTCACCCCCAAGACAATTCACCCCCAGGAGACAACTCACCCCCTAGACAATTCACCCCTGCTCCCTGCTTAATGAACATCTTGTGGTGAACCAGAACGGTGAATGGAATTCCCAAGTATTCAAATAACTATACATTAAAGATGCAAACTAAAGTACATTAACTTCTAAAAAAATATTCAGAATAATTGCATAGTGGTACTGCATATGGTTAAAACATCCTGTTGTTTCAATGCCCTTAGTGTGGCTTTTGGACATTTATTTTTAATTATTAAAAAGCGTTGTTGCGTTTTCGATCCATAAAACAACAAACGCAAGATTAGTGTTCCGCATTTGCATTTCTTTACTTAACAATTTACAGATACCTCAATAGCCTGTCTTCATCGGATTGTATAACATGTGTTATTAATTATTGTAAAAACATACGGGGACTGACTACGTTTAAATATGTGTGATGTTTTATATTTCTTTGTTATGAATTCGACTGTTCGGCTCTATTGTATTCGGGCTTTACTTTATTTTTGTGTGGTTACAAGATCATAGGCGTCGGAATAAACGAATAAACAGGTTCTGTTTGTCATTATTTAGAAATGTTCAATAATTTTCGTTAAAAAGTCATTTACGATAAGACACTTTGAAACAGCGCGAAAACAATACTGCTAAATTGGAGTTTTAACTACAAAGATATATATGAGTATAAAGTAGATAACCGGATGAAATTATACGTCATCTTCTAACAAAAATCTAAAAAAAGAAGACATTTTCTCATTCAGTTACAGCTAACCTCACATTAAAGGGGCCTTTTCACAGATTTTGGCAGTTTTTAACTTATTCATTAAATGCTTTATATCGATAAATGTAAACATTGGATCGTAAAAGCTCCAGTAAAAAATCATGAATAAAATTTAAAAAAGGAAAAGAACATTGCCCGGACCAGGTTTCGAACCAGTGACCCCTAGAGTCCTGCCAGAGTCCTGAAGTAAAAACGCTTTAGCCTACTGAGCTATTCCGCCGAGTACACATATGCGACGTATTTTATACCTTATATAAGCAATCTTCGTAGTTTCACAAAATTTAACGACAAAAACAGAACTCTCCAAATTATTCAATCGTTTCGCGTTGCAACGCTTTATAGTTTTTAGGTTTTAAAATCGTCAAAAGATGCATATAATGGCTTTATTAGACCATGGTAAATGTTCAGAATTACTGTTTCCTCACAAATATCATAACTAAAACGAAAATTTGCGAATCTGAAACAACTTTTTTCAATTTTGTCAATTTACCAAAGCGTGAAAAGATCCCTTTAACGCAAGCATATATGCATGTCAACACATGTTAAAAGGGATTTGTTCACATATTTTCAATGGTTTATACAATGCCAACTATAACGTTTTGAATATTCTAAAATAATTATGATATAAATAAAAAGTGAAATCAAAATATTTTGTCACCGGGGATCGAACCCAAAATCTTTTTTGAACATAATTTGACATGATACAGTATTACTATTCAGGCTATACACCCTTATTCGAGACTTATTTAAAACACCCAGTTATGTTATATAGTATATACACGCATTGTCCGAATATAAGATGAACAATGTAATCATGAGAGTTATTTTGCTTGTTTAAATGCAATGCATGTCTTCCTGTCGAAGTCTATTTCATTTTCAATATCATTTTGCAAATCTGTTAACATGACACTGTAAAGGCCTAGTTTAATAATGTTTTTTTCAACACGCTCCAAATGGTGTACTATACTCCTGTCTACTTTTGTTGCAAAAACGAATCATCAGAGGTCAATACAAAACTGAGATATTAACAGTATTCATCTGCATGAAAAGACGGTAGCTAAGGATTGGAGACTTTATCCCAGTGGGCATCAAACGTTTTACGAACGTTGCTGAAACGTAATATTTAGGTCGCAACGTCGGCAACCATTACCGAACGTTGCCATGATGTGCATACAAAACAATACCAGGACGTTTCATCATAACGTTGAAAGGACGTTTCAGAAACGTTGCATTCTGATCGCGACATTAGTAACCACTTCCGAACGTTCCTGCAACGTTGCACGCGAAACGTCGGTCGAACGTTTGAGAAGTATTTTGCAACAACGTTGCTTCTAGGTAATTGTTCACTCTTCCCAGTGGGCACCCAAACGTTGTTGCAACGTTGTATTTAGGCTGCATTCAAACGTTGCAGTTTGGTTGTCACAATGGTGTATATGAAAGTTTTCCCGACGTTTTTTCCAAACGTTGCTGCAACGTTGAATTTAGGTTGCATTTGAATGCAGTATTGCAACGTTGTATTTAGGTTGCATTCAAACGCTGCAGTTTAGTTAACAAAATGGTGTATATGAAAGTTTTCCCGACGTTTTTTCCAAACGTTGCTGCAACGTTGTATTTAGGTTGCATTCAAACGCAGTATTTTAAAATTCTATTAAAAAAATATATATATATATATATATATATATATATATATATATATATATATATATATATATATATATATATATATATATATATATATATAAATAAAAAAACTAAAAAAAACTATTTACTGCCAACCGCTCTTTCGAGTATTATCGGCAGATATGCACACTGTCGAGTCCGTTATCTAGAAAGAACCAGTACTTGGTGTTTATAGAGATGATAATGAAACGGTCCCCGAGTAGGAATCGTACTTTACAATAATACAGTTCCTGCATAGCATCAATAAAAATATGATTTCTTGTACATTTTAGAAATTCATTTTTTTATTTTACAGATCAGTTGCGTAAACTTAAAGATGCTTAAGATGAACTTAAACTCAAAATCGATGGATAAAATATATTGTTTAAGTTGTGTTACGCATTAAAATGGTAGAATCTAGTTTCAAAGTTTCAACCAAAAATATATACACAACAAAATTGGCTGAAACTTTTAACTGTCGCAGTGGTGAAGTTGATGAGGTGTCCGCCTAGTGAGCGGAAGTTGGTAGGTTCCATACCCACTCGGGGAGCGTTACAGTTACTCCTCTGTAGACGTCAAGTAATGGTTATTTCTAGGAAACGGACTCGAAAATGTACATAACTGCCCATGATACTCCAAATGGCGGTTGGCAGTTAATAGTTATTATTTTTATATTATTTTAAAAAAAAAATAGAATTTAAAAATACTGCGTTTGAATGCAACCTAAATACAACGTTGCAGCAACGTTTGGAAAAAAACGTCAAGAAAAAAAACACGTCAGGAAAACTTTCATATACACCAATGGTACAACCAAACTGCAACGTTTGAATGCAACCTAAATACAACGTTGCAGCAACGTTTGGGTGCCCACTGGGATGGTGGACCGATATACGGAGAGAAATACCCATGGATAGGCCAGACATTTTTTTAACCAAGCTTAAAGTATAAAGACATACTAAATACAAATAAACATACTTTTTCTCTTTATATACATTATATTATTTTGCTATACATTAAACTCAAAACATGCACATTAAGATTTTGGCAAAACCCTTATCATTGTTGAAATAAATACTCGATCGGCCCGATAAAAAGAAATTAAACGAACTAACGAAGTTTAGAAAATGCATAAAAATTGTATTTCCTATTCGACTTTGTACATTGGTCCGCAAAAAAATCCTCTTCATTTAAAGATCGAACAGGGACCTATATAAACATAGTTTGCATTGATCTGAAGCAGTGTTTAATTGCAAGTGATTGCAGTTGAGCATAAATGAATTGCTAGTATCATACCATTCTCCTAGCAGAGTTGTCGTTCGTTCCTCAACATACATGTGAATGTAATGAACCGCATTGTAAGAGAGTGGTATCATACAACATCAATTACTAGTTTAGTGTAACCTTACAACACCAGTCTAATGTCGTAAATAAGAATTTTCTTACTACTAAATATTTGCGTGACTAGTATCAATGGTAATATAATTCTATTGTTTTAAAACGTAATGCTTAATGTTTCATAGCATAAATTAAATGCACGAATGTGTCGGTTCACGTTAAATTTACGACAAACACGTCAATCAAAACATGGCCGACGAGCTGTCAAGCGATTTGGATTGGTACTGGATTTTAAAACGTTTATTCTCTTGAACTTAAGTACATAAGCTTTATGGACCAAGGCAATGTTTGATCTTTGTTTGATGAATTAATAACCCAGAAACCTTGATTGTTTTTTTTCGTCGCCCTGCACTCCGTAAAAATCATGTCAAAGTACAAAACATGTATCCTCTACTGGCCCTACTGGCCCTAGTCACATTTATAGTCCAATCTTCATGAAACTTATAAAAAAAATTATAAATATATGGACATATTGTCCATATTGTGTTCAAAATATTATAGTTGCTTCAATAATAAATTAATGCATCCACAAAATTCAATCGTCAAACGAGTAACATGTCGTAGCTTTAAGATCTACCATCTTATAATTTTGTGTGTTTACTAACCGCAGGAATTTAAAACTGGTTTGATGGCTGCGGCAAAGTGGATATGGTGTCTGCTAAGTCACTGGGAAGTCTCTGTATTGATCCCTTAAGTGGGAGCGTTCTTTAGATCACCCTAAAGACACTAAGTACTGGTCCTACCCAGGAAACAGTTTGTTTCAGCAAATGTCTCAATTAAACTAAAGCTTGATAAAGCAGTTGATTTTAGCATACACTGATTTAACATAATCCAAATAATGTGATGTGTCAAATCAATTTTGATTGACAGGATTTTTTTTTTTATCAATGTATAAGTATGTGGGACAGAAAGATAGCTAACTTGTTTTGCAATTAGAATAGTGCCTAAATACAGGTATTTTGCAGGGCTCTAATTTTCTTTTGCAAAATATTGTTAAGAAGTTTAAATTTTGTTGCCACTAAAAAACTAGCCATTTTGTAGCAATTCATAAATCACAGTCTAAACTGCATATACTAAGTTTGTAGCTGTATAGTTACAATTTAAATGCAAATAAACATAAATGTTATATCATCCATACTTTTTAATTTAAACATTCACATACAATAAATCATAGATTATCAATAATCATATGAGCTTATTTATATGTCAGTCATTGTCTTTCTTGGCTTAGCCACTAGCAGAAGCATGTAAATGATGTTAGAATATATATATTTGGTACATATATAAAAAGGTATGTAGTATTGTGTGGTGATACAGAACACTTTGCATCCTTTATTTGCACATAAAATAATAGTTACACAATACCGTATACTTTCGCTTGTAAGACGCATTTTTAAGACTCAAATTAATAAGTTACAGTTGGTGTCGCGTCTTATAAGCGAGATACTGGTGAAAATAAACAACAAATTTCAAAATATCGAGTTTACTGGGATTATGCTAGCCAAGTTGGACACTTGTCAGTTGTTTTGAATCATCGCGTCAGCCATTTGCATTTTCTCTAAAGTCTGTATTGGCTAGTACCGTGTATCGGAAGGCTATGTTCAGTAACCGATTTATTTGTAATTAAATGTATTATTACTGATTTTGTTGTCTATTATTTTTTAATTTGAATTTGTTATTTTTGGGGCATAAGACGTTATATTGTCCGTGATTATTCTTGAAAAGTTTGTATCACCTGATTGTCTGCGCGCGACGTCGTTAAATGTCATATAAATTGGCCATTATAGTATACGTGTGTAAGCGGCGACACGATGCCAACATACTTAAAACAACAGCTAAATCAATTCTCATTTTGAAACTGTCAAACACGCTGCCGATTACAAATGCTACTTGACAAAGTTTGTATCACCTGATCGTCTTTGTTCCACGTCGTTAATTGTCAATAAAGACATAATTGGCAAATAGGGTATCCTCTGAAATAAGTTACCAGTTTGCAACTGTCAATTGTTAAATAAACACGTTTATTCGGACGACCCCCTAATGCCGATGACACCTTATTTATTGGGGGCCAACAACGACGGGAGCAAAGAGCGACCGCATGCAATTATCCGCATATGGCTTTCTTCTTGACACGTGATTTCGATCTGCGCTACGGAGTCTATCATTCTATCACGCGATTGGCTAATTTTTAGCTCATCTATTTTTTGAAAAAAAATTATGAGCTATTGTCATCACCTTGGCGTTGGCGTCGGAGTCCGGTTAAGTTTTGCGTTTAGGTCCACTTTTCTCAGAAAGTATCAATGCTATTGCATTCAAACTCGGTACACTTACTAACTATCATGAGGGGACTGGGCAGGCAAAGTAAGATAACTCTGGCGTGCATTTTGACAGAATTATGTGCCCTTTTTATACTTAGAAAATTGAAAATTTTGGTTAAGTTTTGTGTTTAGGTCCATTTTATTCCTTAAGTATCAAAGCTATTGCTTTCATACTTGCAACACTTATTAACTATCATAATCATATCAAAATCAGCTACAGACTCACACACAGAAGAATACCCCCAGAGTCTTCCGAGAGGGGGGGTGGATGAGAGACTCAAGGACGGATACACCGATGACGACTAGGCTTGTAAAACGGACATTGACCGGAGAAGTAGCAGTAGTGAAGTGTGGCAAATGTGACAAGATCTGCAAGAATCTAAGGGGACTGCGGATACATCAAGCCAGGACTGATTGTGGGAAGTCAGACACCCAGACGCAACGCTCAGGTGGTACACCTGGTGAGAAGTTGGAGGATCCAAGTCGGGAAGAATCCCATAGAACTAGGAACCTCTACGCTTCTGAGAATCTGGTTTCAAACACCCAGGGCAGGCAGCAAAAAGAGGACGACCATGACCCTCTTCTTGATCTGCTTCCCCCACTGGACGATGACACTCCAGCACATGCAGAACCAGCACCACAAGTACAAACAGCTCCGGGAGATGATGAGAAGAGGCGCCCGCGAATAGCATGGCCCAAGACGACAGACCGGCGAGCGTGGCAGGAGCTAGATCGAGACGTCTCCGCTATACTGGAAACAACCCTCCAGGGTCCAGCTGACCGAAAGATAAGAGCAATGACGGGCCTCATTTATTCTGTAAGCAAAGAGAGGTTTGACTTGGCTGAGAAGAAGCCACAGAAGCCAGCCCCAATCATCAGCAGAAGACAGAGGCTAATCAAACAGACCAGAAAGGAGCTTACAAGTGTAAAGATGCAGTATAGAAAAGCCAAGGAAGAAGAGAAAGTAGGACTCCAACAGTTACGAAGCACTTTACGAGAGAAACTGAGCACTCTCAACAAGGCTGAGCAAACAAGACAGAGGAAAAGGAAGAGGGAGAGACAGAGAGCCAGATTCATCCAGAATCCATACCAGTTCTCCAAAGACATCCTTGACAACGAACGATCAGGAACATTGGAGAGCAGTTTGGAGGACATAGAACAGCACTTACGCAATGTCCACAGTGATCCTTCACGGGAGGTTCCACTGGGTGACTGTTCAAGGCTAGAACCAGAAGACCCACCAGAAACTCCTTTGGACACAAAGGAGCCATCATTGTCTGAGGTACAGCACGTAGTGAAGAAAGCGAGGACAGGCTCAGCCCCAGGCCCGAATGGCATTCCTTATCGTGTCTATAAGATGTGCCCTGGCATTCTTCGGAAACTATGGACCCTACTTAGAGTTATTTGGAGAAAGGGCAAAATCCCGGATTACTGGAAGAGAGCGGAGGGAATATACGCCCCAAAGGAGAAGGACTCGAAGGATATTGGTCAGTTCCAGACCATTTCTCTGCTCAACGTAGAGGGGAAGATATTCTTTGCAGTCCTAGCCAAGCGACTGACAACGTTCCTTACTGACAACAACTACGTTGATACGTCATTTCAGAAGGGTGGAGTTCCCGGATTTTCAGGCTGCGTCGAGCATACCAGTGTTCTCAGCCAAGTGATCCGGGAGGCACGAGTGAACCATGATGACCTGACTGTAGTGTGGCTAGACCTTGACAACGCTTATGGATCAATACCCCACAAGTTGATTGAGAAGGCACTTGAGCAGTATCATGTACCAGAACACGTTTGTAACCTGGTAAAAGACTACTACAGAGGCATTAAGCTACGCTTTGCTGTGGGAGACAAGACAACAGCATGGCAAAGCTTGGAGAAAGGCATTGTCACAGGATGCACAATCTCTGTGGTCCTGTTTGTGATGGGTATGAACCTCATCATCAATGCGGCGAAGAGAGAGACACGTGGTCCACAAGCAGCAACAGGAATCTACCTACCTCCAGTTAAGGGATTCATGGATGACCTCACTCTGACAGCAAAGACCCACATTCAAGCAAGGTGGATGCTTTCGGCCCTAGAAGAGGCAGCAACTTGGTCCAGAATGAGGTTCAAACCCAGAAAGTCCAGAGCACTTGTTATCAGGAAAGGCCAACCAACCAAGAAATTCAATCTGACAGTGCAAGGTGAGGACATACCATCGATAATGGACAGCCCCATTAAATGCCTTGGGAAGTGGTATGATGCTACACTCCAAGATGGGAACAACATCAAGCGCATCAAGAACCAGCTCACTGAAGGGCTGAAGCAGATTGACAAAAGCGGACTACCTGGCAAATTCAAGGCCTGGCTATTCCAGAATGGACTTCTCCCATGACTGATGTGGCCACTGATGCTTTATGAGGTGGCAACAACAATGGTGGAAGGACTGGAGAGAACCATTAGTAGGCATTTGCGAAAGTGGCTTAGCGTACCACCCAGCTTCAGCAACATTGGACTCTATGGACGATCAAATCAATTACAGCTCCCATTGAGTTCATTGGTGGAGGAGTACAAGGTGGCAAAGGCCAGACTTGTCATGACGCTGAAGGATTCATGGGATGACATGGTCCGAAGAGCAGGTGTTGAGACCAGGACGGGAAGAAAGTGGTCCGCTAGCCTGGCTGTAGCGCAAGCCGAGAGCCGCCTGCGACACAAAGACATTGTGGGAACAACGGCAGTGGGAACACAAGGTCTGGGCTCTGCGGAGACGAGGAGTTGGAAGAAGGCGGACAGTAGTACAAGGAGGAAGATGGTCCAGGCAGAGGTACGTCTGGCCGAAGAAGAAGATCGAGGCATAAGGGCAGTGGCAATGGGGTGCCAGGGTGCTTGGACAAAGTGGCAGACTACAGGAAAGAAGATGACATGGGCGGATATCTGGCGTAGCAAACCTCTGCGCATCAGTTTCCTGCTCAGGTCAGTCTACGACCTGCTACCTTCACCAGCAAACCTGCACAGATGGGGAAAATGTGACGACCCAACCTGCCAACTTTGCGGAAAGATAGGCACGCTAGAACATACACTATCATCTTGCCAGACAGCCCTTACACAAGGAAGATCAGGTGGAGACACGACAAGGTCCTCCAAGAACTGGCAGACATAGTGGAAAGGGAGAGGCGAAAGAAGAGGACTGTGAAAGAGACCAGGAAGATGCAGTTTGTAAAGGAAGGGGAAACCATCAAGAAGCAGCAGGCGCAAGCAGCATCGATCCTAGATCGTGCGCAGTCATGGGAGATGGTTGTTGACCTGAAACGCAGGCTGGTTTTCCCAAGTGTAGTCCAGACAACACAACGCCCCGACATGGTGATCTGGTCGGCAAAGGACAAGTGTCTGGTGATGGTTGAACTCACAGTTCCTTGGGAGTCGCGCTGTGATGAGGCAATGGAGAGGAAAACAGCAAAATATGCTGATCTGCAGAGGGAATGCAAGGAGAAGGGGTGGCACACGTGGCTATTCCCAGTGGAGGTTGGTGTCCGAGGCTTTCCGTCAAAGTCTCTCTGGAGACTTTTCACTGCACTTGGCCTGACAGGAAGAGACAGTAAGCGAGCGGTCAACAGACTTGGGGATGCAGCGGAGAGAGCATCGAGATGGCTTTGGCTGAGGAGAGAAGAGAGGAGCTGGCAGCCGTCTACTGACACGTAGGGGATTGATCAACCCCTGCGGACCCACCACCAGGGGAATGTATCGAGATTAATGGGTCGAAACATTCAGTGATCGGTGGCTCTCGACTGAGGATGTCAGTAGTCCAGCAGTTTAACGACTGTTTACATCTCAGGGGACTGTGCAGGCAAAGTTATGTAACTCTAACTGGCATTTGGACGGAATTATGGGCCCTTTATACTTAGAAAATTGAAAATTTTGTTAAGTTTTGTGTTTTGGTCCACTTTACCCCTTAACTATCATAAATATTGCTTTCATACTTGGAACACTCGCAAACTATCATAAGGGTACAGTAAAAGGACAAGTTGCATAACTCTGGTTGTAATTTTTACGGAATTATGGCCCTTTTTTGACTTAGTAACTTTTAATATATGGTTCAATTTTGTGTTTCGATCCACTTTACTTGTAAAGTATCAAGGCTATTGCTTTCAAACTTCATATACTTTCATTCTATCATGAGGTTACTGTACCTGGCAAGTTGAATTTTACCTTGACCTTTGAATGACCTTGACTCTCAAGATCAAATTATTAAATTTTGCTAAAAATGCCATAACTTCTTTATTTATGATTAGATTTGCTTGATACTTTGACAAAACTACTCTTGCCTGACATACCACAATAGACTCCACCCAAACCATCCCCCGTGTCCTCCCCTCCCCCCCCCCCCACCCCGAAACCCCCCCCCCCCTAAATGTTTTTTTTTTAAGATCATCTCTCAAATGACCACCACATCCTCACACTATACTATACCCCCCCCCCCACCCCCCCCCCCCCAAATTGTTTTTTTTTTAAATGGTTAAAAACACAAATATTTATTTTTATTATTTTATGTTTGAAATACCGTCCAACCATCGTACCCAAGAATACCCCCCTCCCCCCCCCCCCGAATTTCCCCCCCCCCCCCCCTAATTTTTTTATTATTTTTTTTAAGATCATCTCACAAATGACCACCACACCCTCACACTATACTTTACCCCCCCCCCCCCCCCCCACCCCCCCCCCCCAATTATTTTTTTTAAAACGGTTAAACAACACAAATATTTATTTTTATTATATTATGTTTGAAATACCGTCCAACCATCGCACCCAAGAATCCCCCCCCCCCAATTTTGGAAGATAATGTAATAAATGTCCACACCCCCACACTATACACCCCTCTTCACTCCACCCCCCCTCCTTTGTGATTGAAAATGAGAGTCCCTTCACCTTTTAAAAGAAAATAGATGAGCGGTCTGCACCCGCAAGGCGGTGCTCTTGTATGAAAGTAGGCGTTTCCTATTGTTGATATACAATGAGCGTAAAATTTGCATAAAGTGGGTAATAAAACTAAACTAAACAGTTTCAAAATATCTGCATATTAGTTTTCAATACCTGTCAAACAATACAATTAAGATGACTGATACTATCAATTTTGATATTACGAACGTAATATGTTTGCAATTGTTTGCAATTGTTAGGGCAAATGATTAAATACGCAATTGTTAGAAAATTTGTTAATTTGATAATTATTTTTATTGCATAAATAATACTTGAAAATAAATTAAAACCCACTAATATATCATAAAATAAACAAATATTATTTACTTTGTTGTTTGATTGTTTTATTTTTCAGACTTGCGTGAATTACTAATTGTATGCAGCGCGAGTTTGAAAAATTCTCAATTTGTTACTAATAGATGATTTTCTTTAACATTCTGACATTTTTTGGCCATTTCTTCGGCCGATGAAAACGGCAAAATTTGACCGCGTCTTACACGCGGGTCAGTCTCAAATCCACCCATTATAAAGTCCGAAGTCGGGGTGCGTCTTATAAGCGAGGGCGTCTTATAAGCGAAAGTATAGGGTAAGTAATACTAAAACACTGTCATCGACTTACAAGAATTTTTACGTATATGAAATTTCAAAGTGATGTTATCTTTTGAAAAACTGTGGAATCAATGAAGTAACATTTTATTACCTTTAACAAAATTAACAATGCTGGTTTTTAACTAGCGCACAAACATTTATCATGGAACAACAAGTAACCACCAATTTATTAATTACACAATAGAAAGGAAATCATATTAATGTCATTATGCATTATCTAAACAAGCAACATGTATTTTCTACTGTTTATAATAACACTATCTTGCTAAAAATGATCACAACAAGTATTTAGTGTTTTTACATACTTGTGGTAAGTTTCGTATTACTATTTGATATATATTGGCAGACATCGTCTATATACAGACTAAGTTTGCATGGGAACCTTCATATTTCTTCAGCATAATTGCATTCAAATAGTTAATTTAACAACCCTTTGACAATGTTTGCACATCTGATCGTATAATGCCATAGCTGATTTTTGTTTATAGACAGATATAGACTTTTCAAATTTCTATAAAAGTTAACACATGTTCCATCCAAGTAAAACCACAGAACTAATAAATAAGATCACCACAGCTAATGTGTGTATAGCTTGGAAACTTTAATAGTTCCCTCCTTTGTTGATTTCTGGAAACCAAAACTGTCAGTGTTGCTGGATAGAATGGCTTGGGTGATGCCCAGCTCTTGCCTTGGCAGAACAGCTTCTAAAAATGGAAAACCAACAAATATCTTTAAATTTTATAAATGATGCAGACAGTTTATAAAATTAAATGTCCTGTTTTTGTTGTTGATTTCGAATCTGGGAGATTTGTTACTAAAGATTTTGGTACTAAGATCCAATGGTATCGGATTTTGTGGTTTAAAGCATAAACTTTACATAGTGGTATGTAACATTTCGGAATATCGGCAAATTGTGATTAGACGTGGTGTAAATACGTTTAAAATAAGCTAAAAGACTAAACAGTTAAATCGGAATATCGTTACATTTTGTGAATAAATGTGTTTCTGATTGATAACAACCACAACTCACCAGAATATTGCCCATGATCACACGTAAAACTGCTTTCTGAGAGCAAATGGAAAATGCGTGACAAGTAAACACCGGATGCTATTTGCGCAGTGGTTAGCTCCCCTTAAAAAATTGAGAGCTTGAAATAAACGGCGATGTTCATGAATTCAGCGAATAAATTTTTTAAACAGTTTTATTTATTTATTTGTGAGGATAATAATAACATTGAGATATTGAATTAATTGGATGAAATAAATTCGCAACTAAACAAACGGAGGCAGAACATGGACAAGATAAGTATACAAGGGAGATAATTTCATCGCGAAAATATATGTTGCGTGTCGAAAAATTTTGAGATGCATCCCTTGTCAATTTTTGTCTAAATTTACATATGTATGAAAGGTCAACACCCGCTATGCGGGCTTTTGCCCGTATAACATTGGTCTCAACAAAAGCTCAGTTGAGTTTAAAAATGGTTTCTGTCCATTGTAAAATATGACCGCCAGGGGCAGTTTTCCTAATATGGCTATAGTTAAACCTTGTAAACACTCTAGGAGTCACATTTTCAGTCCAATTTTACTAAAACTTGTTCAGAACATTTGTTCTTATGATAGCTAAAATGAGTTTGAAAATGTTTCCGGACCCTTGAAAAACATGACCACAAGGGGGCGGGGCAGTTACCCTTATATGGATTTAGTAAAACATTGTTAACACTCTAGAAGTCACATTTATAGTCCAATATTTACGGAATTTGGTTCTTGATAGCTTGGCTGAGTTTAAAAAAAGCTACAGTTCGTTTTAAAACATGGCCGCCAGGGGCATAGCAGTTTTCCTAATAATTATGACTGTATTAAAACCATGTAAACACTCTAGTTCTAATATTATGGGAGGGTTGGGCGTGGGGCTAACAACCCCACCCCGAGAATAATGCTTGCTACGGAAACAACAACAAGGGAACAAGGGACAAACGGCGTCTGGAGCAAAGCAGACCAGGCAACTGGACTTATGATGGATGGGGATCAAAGCCGCAAGGACGTCCCCACCCCGATAGCGGAACTTTTGACGCCAAAGCGATAGATCTAAATTGGATGTTGGAACGTGCGAACACTCTACCAGACTGGAAAGCTAGCGCAAGTGGTGAGTGAGCTGAACCGATACAACCTGACCCTTATGGGAGTAACAGAAGCAAGATGGCTCTGGTAAGCAGAAGTTGAGTTACGGAGAAGTCATCATCTGGTCAGGAAGAACTGACACAACCACCGGTAAGGAGTTTCCGTCATCATCAGCAAGAGCAAGGCTAACACCATGCTACAGTGGAAACCTGTGAACAAGCGCCTGCTGTCTGTTGTTGTGGGCTACACACCAATAATCGACGTGGAAGAAGAGGACAAGGATGCATTCTATGACTCCCTTTCAAAGTGTTTTAGAGGACATCCCCCAACACGACGTGCTGATGTTGCTTGGCGACTTCAATGCTAAGTTTGGCTGGGACAATGAAGACAGAGAGAGGACTATGGGACGACATGGAGTGGGGTTGATCACTGACAACGGGGAGAGACTAGTTTACTTCTGCCTACAGAACAACTTGGTCATAGGAGGGACCCTGTTCACGCACAAGGAGATCCACAAAATAACATGGACATCACCAGACGGCAGGACCCAGAACCAGATCAACCACATCATAATCAACGGTCGGTGGGGGCACTCTCTGAAGGACGTGCCTGTGATGTTACATGCAGACATCGGCAGGGACCATAGTGTTCTGGTGGCCAAGGTGACTTTGAAGCTCAGGAAAGCCAAGACGGGGGACATCAAGAACAATGCTACGATGTTGTCAAGTTGAAAGACCCAAAAGTGAAAGAAGAGTTAAGGCTAACCCTCAGGAATAGATTTAGTATTTTGGAAGATGAGGCAGCACTGACCATCAAAGGCTTCAACGGAGTAATGAAAGAGACAGGAGTCTGAGAGGAAGTTCTAAGCTTCAGAAAGAGCAAGTAGACAGAAGAAACGTGGTCTTGTATAGAAGAAAGAAGACAGATAAAAAAGAAACTGTTGGACACTAAATCCCTGAGACTTACGGACAGAATTTCAAAGGAATATAGTGAGAAAGACAAGGTGGTGAAGACATAAGCCAGAAGAGACAAGAGACGGTACATAGAGAGGCTGGCAGAGGAGGCTGAGACAGCAGCCGAGCACTATGACATGAAGACAGTGTACCAGAACACCACGAAGCTGAAGGGCAACTACAGCCAGCACCATGACCTTCCAATGAGAGCTGAAGACAAACTCACTGTGGAAAAGGAGAAGCTGAAGAGATGAAAGCAACACTTCGAGTCCATCCAAAATCGCCCAGACCCACCAACCCTTGCCGACATTCCTGAAGCTGAAGAGGACCTTGACATAAACCTGAGATGCTAAAAGCCGCAGCTTCTTTGCCAGATTCTTCAAAAGATTTGGAACAGTGAAAAAGCGCCAAGCGACTGGAAGACAGGCACCATCGTCAAACTGCCCAAGAAAGGAGACCTGGGGAACTGTAACAACTGGCGAGGCATCACTTTACTATATGACAGTGAGATCTTCATCCTTCAAAGCATCACAACAGCAGTGGATGGTATCCTTCACCAGGAACAAGCAGGCTTCAGGAAAAGCAAGTCCTGCATTGACTAAATCTTTGTCCTGAGGCAGATCCTTGAGCGGTCCCATGAATGGAATGGATCCTTTTATGTGGTTTCACTGGTTTTTGTGGACTTTTAGAAAACCTTCGACAGCTCTGGAAGATTCTGTGACATTATGGCATCCCTCAGAAACTTGTCAACGTCATCAGGTCCCTGTACGAAAACTTTGAGTGCAGAGTCATCCACAACAACCAGCTGACTGAACCATTCAAGGTGAAAACTGGAGTGAAGCAAAGATGTATCCTCTTGCCGCTCCTCTTTTCAATGGCTATTGAATGGATCATGAATACAGTGGACACTTACCTCGCTGCTAGATGACCTTGACTACGCCGGCGATATCTGGCTACTTGCTAGCAGGAACCAGGATATCCAGCAGAAGACAACAGTTGGCACTGTCAGCAAGCACCATAGGTCTCAGGGTCAACATTTGAAAGACTCAGGTCATGAGGAAGAATGACCAGCCTCTGCAAGATGTGGACGAGTTCCTTAACGTTGGGAAGTTGGCAGCAAGGTCACCACAGATGGAGACTGTGCAAGGGAGATCAACACGAGAATCAGCAAAGCCAACCAAGCCTCCACAATGCTGAAGCCCATCTGGAGGACCACAAGTCTGAGCATGCACACCAAGCTCCGTGTCTTCAAGAGCAACGTGCTAAGCGTCCTTGTATATGGGTCGCCCATCTGGAGGACCACAAGTCTTTGCATGTACACCAAGCTCCGTGTCTTCAAGAGCAACGTGCTAAGCGTCCTTCTATATGGGTCTGAGTGCTGGAAGACCACTGCTTCCATCGAGCGCAAACTGAAAGTCTTCCAGAACAAGTGCCTGTGACGGATCATGAAAGTCTTCTGGCCAAACATAATCACGAACATGGAACTGCGTGGAAGAGCTGGTGCAAACAGCATCACTGAGACCATCCCTTTGAGGAGATGGAGATGGCTCGGCCATGACTGCAGAATGCGACCTGACTCGCTACCCAGAGTGGCACTGATATGCACTCCACAGGGGAAAAGAAACCGATGACGACCAAAAGAGACGTGGCGCTGAACCATGAAGCGAGAGCTCAAGAACAGAGGCCTCACTCTGCAGACAGCAGCTGACAGACCAAAGTGGCGCTCCCTTGCCGTTGCCTCAAGCACCAGACAGCGCAGAGAGGATTGAATGAATGATTGAATGAATGTAATAAGATGTTGGTGCACAATGATGATGACGATGATGATGATGATGGTGATGATGATACTGGTATTGTATTCAGAAACATTAAAAATTTAACAACCTAAATATCTGATTATAATTATTGCATTACTCAAATTCATTATTGCCATTACTTCATAATTATTTTTATCTTTATTTTTGCAGAAATTCAACAAAGTGGTGAAACCAATAAAACAACAAGAATTGTTACATATCATTCTTATTTGACCTTTCATTCATCTATCCTAATCTCTATAAAACTCATTTATACCTATGCTTGCATTGTTTCAGGACAATAGTGTTGATTGATGCCTTCTTAAATAGCAATGTGATGATTGTGTAACACTCCCTGGAAATTGGCCCCAATTAACTGGGCACTACAATCAAAGACATTTGTCATGTTAGATGGACACCATTCATAAGATAGATTACTACTTGAAACATTTTAGGCCTACAGTTTGCAGTCAGTCAGTAGTGTGTGTGTGATTATGAAAGAATTGTGATTTTAACAGGTTTTATTGTTGTTTCAATTGGAAATATCATTGCAAAGTAAGCCTGAAAATTGTTCCAGTTGTTTTAAAACATTAAAAAACAACAGTTAATCACATCTTTTAAAGGGGCCTTTTCACAGATTTTGGCATTTTTTAAACTTATTCATTAAATGCTTTATATTGATAAATGTAAACATTGGATCGTAAAAGCTCCAGTAAAAAATCAAGAAAAAAAATAAAAAAAGGAAAAGAACATTGCCCGGAGCAGGTTTCGAACCAGTGACACCTGGAGTCCTGCCAGAGTCCTGAAGTAAAAACGCTCTAGCCTACTGAGCTATTCCGCCGAGTATACAGAAATGACGTATTTTATACCTTATATAAGCAATCTTTGTAGTTTTACAAAATTTAACGAAAAAAACAGAACTCTCCAAATTATTCAATCGTTTCGCGTTGCAACGCTTTATAATTTTTAGGTTTTAAAATCGTCAAAAGATGCATATAATGGCTATATTAGAGCATGGTTAATGTTCAGTATTACTGTTTCCTCACAAATATCATAACTAAAACGAAAACTTACGAATCTGAAACAACTTTTTTCAATTTTGTCAATTTACCAAAGCGTGAAAAGATCCCTTTAAGAAGCACAAAAAACTGTTTGGTTAAAAATAAAAGTTGTTTTGGCAGTTGTTTTTGCAAAAATAATGTATTTATGCAACATATTTTTGTGCATTTAAATTGCAAATAGCTTGACAGTTATTTTGGTATGATAAATTTTCCAAAGTCTTATGTGTGTTTCCCTCTATATTTGCACACATTTGTAACTATGAGAAAGATCAAGTGATGTTTTGTACCTTAAAAGAAAATCAATGTTGAATTTCTAGTACATTATTCTCATACTCATTTACTTTTTCACAACCAACTTTGATTTATGATAACAATTAAAAATATTATATTTAATTATGCAAAAACTATTTTATAAACACTCAATCTATTAAAAGAAATACAATTGTTTTCAATATCTTAAGCTGTTTTTGAAAAAGCAAGTTGTAACTGGTCACCCCCTATAAAATCCAAAGATGCTGTGATGCTTATCTATTGATCTCAAAGCTGGACAACAATTTGTGGAAAAATGTACTTCCATTTTCTTTTGCTGATGCTCATTATTAAATTTCTGTCCTCATATTACTTTAATCCAAAATATAACTTTGTTGCAACGGGTAACAAATGTCTATTTTAAAAAACATAAAAACACACACACATTACTATTTATAACGCATATATGTATATATGTATAAACAACAAACCTTTTCTTTTCACAAAACAATGTTAACAACCCTTGCTTAATTTTAATACTACTCAGGTGAGCGACCCAGGGCCACCATAGCACTCTTGTCTTGTTCTGTATATTTATTTATATTGGGTGCGAGTTGACTTTGGGTAGGTGTAAGTTGACCAAAACAGGTACAAGTTGATCAAAGTGGGAATGTGTTGATCAATGTACGAGTTGACTTGGGTACTAGTTGATCGACACCCTACTCAAAAGGAATTGGTCCCAAAAACATAAAATATAATATTGGCATTATAAAGAAGGGTACAGTCAAGGATAACACTTTCAGCTGTAGATTTATTAAGTATAAATATCCCCTCACTACCCCAAATATTTTCTTTGTCCCTTGACATATTGCTTTCATATTTTGAAAACTTGTTTACCAACATGACCCCAACCTATAAACAAGAGCAGACAACTCTATCAAGCATTTTTAGCCGGATTTTTTTCGAAAAAATCTCGGCTTATAGATTGATGTTGTCGGACGGGCGGGCGGGCGGGCGGGCGGGGTGGCGGCGTGCTCGAAAATGTTAAAGTTCTTATTTCATGGTATAACTTTGGTATGCTTGGACCTAGAGTCTTAAAACTTGACATGAAGGTTGGCCAGGATTAACAGATGACCACTGGTCATTTCAAGGTCATTCATTTGAAGGTCAAGGTCACTGTGACCTTCAATATAAAAAATGTTAAAGTTGTTATAACTTTGGTATGCTTGGACCTAGAGTCTTGAAACTTGACATGAAGGTTGGCCATAACTAGTTAGTAACCACTGGTCATTTCAAGGTCATTCATTTGAAGGTCAAGGTCACTGTGACCTTGAATGTAAAAATGTTAAAGTTCTTATTTCATGGTATAACTTTGGTATGCTTGGACCTAGAGTCTTCAAACTTGACATGAAGGTTGGCCAGGATTAACAGATGACCACTGGTCATTTCAAGGTCATTCATTTGAAGGTGAAGGTCACTGTGACCTTCAATATAAAAATGTTAAAGTTGTTATAACTTTGGTATGCTTGGACCTAGAGTCTTGAAACTTGACATGAAGGTTGGCCAGAACTAGTAAGTAACCACTGGACATTTCAAGGTCATTCATTTGAAGGTCAAGGTCACTGTGACCTTGAATGTAAAAATGTTAAAGTTGTTATAACTTTGGTATGCTTGGACCTAGAGTCTTGAAACTTGACATGAAGGTTGGCCAGAACTAGTAAGTAACCACTGGACATTTCAAGGTCATTCATTTGAAGGTCAAGGTCACTGTGACCTTGAATGTAAAAATGTTAAAGTTCTTATTTCATGTTATAACTTTGGTATGCTTGTACCTAGAGTCTTCAAACTTGAAATAAAGATTGGCCAGTACTAGAAGATGACCACTGGTCATTTCAATGTCATTCATTTGAAGGTCAAGGTCACTGTGACCTTAAATGTTAAAATGTTAAAATTGTTATAACTTTGGTATGCTTGGACATAGAGTCTTCAAACTTGACATGAAGGTTTGCAAGCACACTTAGATGACCACTGGTCATTTCAAGGTCATTCATTCTAAGGTCAAGGTCACTGTGACCTTGAATGTAAAAATGTTAAAGTTCTTATAACTTTGGTAGGTAAAAAAACTTTGTTGTTCATGTATATGCATGCATTCAAAACATAACACAAGGTTTGCTCATGCCTTGAAAAGTACTTACATTTCATTTTGACCTTTGAACAATATTTCAGTAATTTAAGTATTGCATTGACAAAAACACGAAAGGTACTTTCCTGTCATTTAAATAAAAAATCCGGCTTCAATGCGGTCATCTCCGACCGCGGAACTCTTGTGTCATAATTATGGCCCCTTTTCCCCTTAGAATATGCAGCAAATGTTAAAGTTTTCGTACTACCCTATTTATTTTCATTGTCCCTTGACATATTGCTTTCATATTTTTACATACTTGTTTACCAACACCACCCCAATCTATAAACAAGAGCAGACAACTCTATCAAGCATTTTGTTATAATTATTGCCCCTTTTATACTTAGAATATGCATATTATTGATAAAAGTTTGCGTACTACCCCAAATATTTCCTATATCCTTTGACATATTGCTTTTATATGTTGCATACTTGTTTACCAACATGACCCCAACCTATAAACAAGAGCAGACCACTATATCAAGCATTTTGACATAATTATGGCCCCTTTTACAATTAGATAATGGAACTTTTTGCTTAAATTGCCATAACTTCTTTATTTATGATCACATTTTATTATTGACAAAACAACACTTACCTGAATACCACAATGGATTCCACCCAAACAATACCCCACGCCCCTACCCAGAATCCCTCCCCCCCCCCACCACCTCCGCCCCCCCCCCCCCCCCAATTTTTTTTTTTTTTTTTTTTTAACATCATCTAATAAATTACCACACCCCACGTTATACCTCACCCCCCCCCCCCCCCCTTCTACCCTCCCCCAATTTTTTTTTTTTTTAAACATCATTAATAAATTACCCCACCCCACATTATACCCTCCCCCTCTCACCCCCCTACCCCCCCCCCCCCCAAAAAAAAAATTAATTGTTATTCCTTTTTAATTTTTTATAGATCGTCTAATAAATGACCACACCCCACATTATACCCCCTCTCAACCTTTTTTTTCCTTTTTATATTTTTGAAAGATCGTCTAATAAATTATTGAATATAAACAATTTCCCCATGATGGCTTACGTTATACTGTAAAGCACTCGAATAGTCGAGCGCGCTGTCCTCTGACAGCTCTTGTCACTGTTTACTCTGAAATGACGTCATTTTTTTTTACTACATGATGTCATTATCCCAGCGAAATTCTTTCGTTAATCTCTTAAACAATGTATATAAACGGTGAAAAAAGCATAAAATAAAAAGAAAATTTGTTCGATTCGGTGGAATATTGATTTTAATTCACTCGTGATCATAGACAAAATATATTTTCTATGATCAACTGTGAATTAAAATCGATAATCCACCGAATGCAACAAATATCCTCTATTTCTTCACCATAAAATATTGATGACAACATATTAGAAAATAAATATGAGTTTTATGTGTGAAATAATTAAATGAATTTTAGCTAGTCTGTTGTTTCAAGAGTATTCATCAGTCTCGTGTCTTGCGCTATTTCACATCACGTCAAGGCTATCCCTCTTGTGTGATATGTCATTCCTCAAGCCTCTATAGTATACTGATGCATGGAACAATACTAGCGCCAACATTCAATGTATTTTTCAGGAGTAAGGAGCTTGAAGAAGCCCTGCTGCAGGAGTGTGACTTTGGATCATTAAGAAACATCTGCAAAGGACGACCTGTACCTGAGAAACACAGAGCCAATGTCTGGCAGGTATACATTTGGGTGTACTGGTTATGTAGATTTGTTTTCCTTTGCTATGCCCCCAGCAGCTAGGACACCAGAAGGCATATAGCATTTACCTGTCAATTTGCTCGTTTTGTTCTGTTGTCTGTTAGAGGATTACCGAAAATGAAACGTTTTGTGAAACATCAATAATGCTTAGTATACTGGTAAACCTTTTTGTTAGTTAAATGGATAATGTATATCAATGCATTAAACACACCTACATCAATTTACCTCTTTTTAACATTGACATTGGCCTACGTTTAAAAAGATCTGAATTCTTTTTGAACCCTAAGGGACCCTTATCGTCGAACATAATAGTGCTTCCTTCTAAACTTTGATACTTGCATGATGATGTCTTTGAACATTATCAACATTCCCACATCACCTGACCTCATTTTTACCTATATTGACTTTCTTGTAGACTTTGAAAGGTCTAAGGTCAAGGTAAAAGTGGCTTTTAACATGAAATATTTACCATTATGTTTCCCCATTATATATAAAAAATGCTTGGACCTATAATCATATAAATTTATATTATGGTTACCTTGGATGAAAGGAAGGTTCCCAATCATTTTTAGGTAAAAAATCAAATTCTGGGGCTTCTGCATAAAAAAGTTTCTGCAATAAATCTTGAGAACTTTTTGACCTACTGTCATGCAAATTGGGATGATTGTTGGGCTGAAAGGTGCATGCCTTTTGATTTTGAGGTCAACAAGTCAAAGGTTAAGGTCACAAAGGTTTGTAACGTGAAAACCAATTGTATTCGATATACTGATCATGTTTTTAATATGATCATATGAATTATAATGATGCTCAGTCATGAAAGTAGGAAGACCCCAATCAATTGGCAGATTAATGGGTCAAAATTCAAGTCACTGCTGCATTCTATATTAAAATTTCTTTTAACAATTGCATTTATTAACATTTTGCTGCATTTAGGGGGTATACATGTTTTGCAAACCTCTGTATGTTTTGAACATAAGTTAAATATCATTTATATGCTTTAAAGTTTTAAAATTGTTGTAGATTAAAAATCTAGACATTGAGCACTAAAAACCTTAGTTTTTATGGTCATTTAACCTTAAACATACCACTTGATGCTTAAAAACAATCACAGAAACAAAGTATTAAACTTGGAATTAAATACAATTTCAGGATAATGCAACCTTAAAAATGTAGCCACACAAACACAAGTGTCTTATTGTATTATTTTTTAATAGATTTGTCTACAAGTGCAGGGAAAGGGTAACAGTCTTGCAGCCTTTGATGGGTTTTTCGACCTTAAAGAACAAAGCCTGATAAGAGAAGACTGCGCACAGCTTGTTGGTATGTCTGTTGAATATGCAAGAAACTTGGTCCCTGTTTAGTGTAAATTATATTATGAAGATAACGAATACCCGCATCATGTGAAAATGGGTCTCACGGCATAAGGCCGCATGCGCATTGTTAAGTCTGGTTTGGAGCTACCCTGTCTACTATTCAGTCCAAAAAACCTTGCCTGACTTTACAGTGGACAGCATAGCCATGCAGGCCACAATTGGAATAAGACCCATTTTTACATGATGCTGTTCAACTATAGAAACTGTATGTTTTAATATACAGTCAATCTTGTGCTTGCGACCACTTGAATTAAGCGACTTTTGTCTTATGCGACCACGTTGAATCCCGCCCGAGCGTTTTAAATATATTTTCATATTGTATTAAGCGACTTTTGTCTTACGCGACCAGCGACCGCTGATTTTAGTGTATTTTGATGCCCATGTCTTGAATTAAGCGACCGCTTTGAGGTAAAAGTGGTAAATCTGTCGACCGTTCAGGGACAAATCAGTGTTGATTGTTTATCTAAGCCGATAACATGAACGATTACACCTTTGTTTTGATTTCACACCAGCCATTTTCCTTTGTCTAGATGACCGGTTCTGACCGGTGTTAATGCTGACTGCGTATCAATTTTTGGTGTTGAATAATACAGTGAGGTATTGCCGACAGTCTACGGGTTAAAGAGTTTACTATCTGGGATGTTAAGTGACAAATTTGATCGCCGATTTTATTGTAGAAACAATGTGCCAATGCGACAAACATTTTCACAGTGTTCTCGAGAGGTGTAAAAAATACTCTATTAATCTGTAACATGTGTCGAAATCTGTTCATTAAAAAATGTAATTGTGATTATGCTAATTAGTTTGTGTTAGCAAATTTTCCAATCAGGCCTGTTTATTTAGTTTTCAATCAAGGTGTTTTATTTATTTCCCTATGAACCATAATCGTGTTAACGTTAACTGAGAAAATTCGGGTATTGGAAGTGTCGAAGAGTAAAAGTGCACGTAAATTAAATCGCTAATGAGTTTGGGGTCGGAAAAAACCAATTCTCCATCCACACCATTTACATTGCATTTAGAATTAGAGAGAACAAATAAAACTTATTTTAAGTAAAACATTGTTTTATTCATTTTATTTATATGTAGATTCATTTGATTACAAAAGCTGAAAGCACTGTGTCAAAAGGAGATAGTCCTTTATCTGGATTTATAATCAAAGGTCCGCATTCATCCCAAATGGCCTTTTTTATTAAGAGACCACTTTTGGTTACTCTCTTTAGTGGTCTCTAAATACAAGATTGACTGTACATGTAGTATTCAGTATTATTGAGTACCATCTCACATTTTGTTACAACAAGAATTGCATGGAAACAATTAGCAATAGAATTATTAGTGAAAATAACCATTGATTTGGTAAGTGGATTAAATTGCGTTATCATTAACACTGCAACAAAGATTAAAGTGGACTGGGTATACTGGATAAAGAATCAAGGACATTTTATACAGCTGTTCATGTTCATTTAATTTTTTGATATGTGACAAATTGGGTTAGTTTTGCCTCTTTTAACTAATACTTTGCATAAATGATTATTACAACTTGCTGTATTTTATTTCATGCAGTGTGGGAGAGGGTATTCACTACTGTGTAAATCTTTTTTTTCTTTGAAGCTCTTTATATACAGAAAAGGAACAGGATGCTTATTGAAGCATTGTTTATGCACTGTTATAATTCTTAATTCTTGTATTATCATCTTTTCTCTCAATTAAGCTTTTTATTATTCTTAAGTCTGACATTTATATGTTTGCTTTACATATAAAACTGAAAAAAATTTGAAGAGCAAATAAAGATTACACTTAGTTGAGTATGATATAAGGGGAAATAATTCAGGAATGTGTAAATCACTCTGGAGGAAAAATAGTGTCTTGCAGATCTTCATTTTATACAATGTCGTTACTTTAACATGAGTGTTTCAGATAAGCTAGGAAATGATGAAGATGAGAAGGTCTCTGTGGTGGCGGACCTGGAGTCTATGGTCACGTTCTTCTGCAAGTCACGTCAGGAAGCCTACTCCAGCGACAACGGCTGGCTGGACCTGATGCAGCCATTACTGGCACTGAAGCTCAACAAGTCCGACATCTACAACTGCTTCTATGCATTGAACAATAAATACATTACAAGGTTTGTTGGGATACATTGATTCCTTATAGGAATGGCAACGAATAGCAATAGGTATTTGAAAATTAGATAGTCGTTTATCATGTTTAATTTTATAAACAAGACCTGAAAGATAAATATTTTTGTATTAACATACCGGTAGCTGCTACAAACATATTTTGAGAAAAACTAGCAATAATATTCATGTTTATACAGTGAGATTTTTTTGCGGATTTTTGCATACTTTTTAGCTCACCAGATTGCTCTTCATGTATTTTTGTCAAAATGTTTGTCTTAATAATATGTTGGTTGAGTTCAAAAGTGGTTCCGGTCCGTTGAAAAACATGGCTGCCAGTGGGCGGGGCATTTCCTTATTTGTCTATAGGGAAACCTTGTAAACACTCTGGAAGTCACAATTTTTGCTCAATCATCATGAAAGTTAATCAAAACATTGGTTTTATTGATTTCTCAGAAGAGTTCAAAAACGGTCCAGATCGGTGAAAAAACATGGCCGCCAGTGGGCGGGGCAATTTTCTCTATAGGTATATAGTGAAAACATGTCAACACTCTAGAAGTCACTTTTTTGGCCCAATTTTCATGAAATTTTGTCAGAACTTTTGTTTCCTAGATATGTGAGTTAAGTTTGAAAATGGTTCCGGTCCGTTGAAAAAAATGGTTGCCAGGGGGAGGTGGCAGTTTTCTTACATTTATATAGTAAAAAAAGCTTGTGAACACTCTAGAAGTCACATTTTTTGCCCAATCATCATTAACCTTGGTGAAAAGATTGGTTTTATATGTATCTCAGATGAGTTTGCAAATGATCCCGATGGGTCAATAAACATGGCTGCCAAGGGGGTGGGGCAGTTTTCCTTATGTGACTATATAGAGAGAAACCTTGTGATCGAACACTATAGAAGTCACATTTTTTGCCTTATTATAGTGAAACTTAGTCAATACATTGGTTTGATTGAGTTGGAAAATGGCTCAGATCGGTGAAACACACTTTTTAGCTCACCTGATTGCTCAGGTGAGGTCTTAGGATTGGTCTTTGTCTGCTGTCCATTCGTCCACATTGGTTTGTAAACGCTCTAGCATTCACATTTCTCAAGCATTCTTTATCAAAGTTGCTGAAAAATCTCAGTCAAGTTTGATGATGAGCAAAATCACATAATTAATGCCATAATTATTGCCCTTAGATTGCCCAAATTTTCATTATATTATACAAAATCCTTGTAAGCAAAGTTTGATGTTTGGTAAGGGGGGTCAACTCAAAATATAGGTCACCATTTCAAATCTTACAAAAACAAAAACACTCCCTACGCCAGAGTTTTGGTTCAATAATGATGAAACTTGACCAGGATGTTTGTCTGGTCAATATCTAGGTCAAGTTTGACATTAGGTAAAGATTGAATGAACCGACTCCTCTCAGGTGAGCGAACTAGGGCCATCTTGGCCCTCTTGTTTAAGTTTATGACAATTCTTTAGGTTGTTAAAAATTGAAGGGGAAAATTTTAATTTTACTGGGGATAAGAAAGGAAAAGATACCAAAGACGAGTGCAGGGGTTTACATAAGAAATTGACACTCTTGCCCGGGGAGCAAGTTACTTTGAACATCTACTTGCCCTCATTAAAAACTGGTTACCCTATTTTGAAGTCAATATTGTATTGTCATTTGATCTTTAAAGCATTGATTTACATGCATTATTATGCTAGATTTAATTTCAGCTATATTCATTATTTCAAAAATAAAATAATAATCGTTTTTATAATATAAAGTTGTCAACAAAACAAAATCTGGACAGTTTTACAGGGCTTGACACTTACTTTTTTTACCTACTGACCCAAAGGAGCACCTGGGTCCGGTTTAATGAAAAACTTCAAAACCCGACTGTAGTCGGTTGACTGTGATGTCGACCGACGCTAGTCGGCCCCCAACTGACCACTCGTCGCGAAAAAGCAGCAAGTTGCCGCGACTGTGGTCGCACGACGTTGGTCAGTCGACTGCGGTCGTGGTGGTCGCTATTTTTAGGAAAATTACCACTTCCGCCATCAACATTCGACGGTGAAAATACAAGCGAAAAATGAAAGACGAAGACAGCAACGATTCTTGGCAGTGCCATTCGTGGTCCGAAAAAGAGATAGATATCATTCGAGAGCTTGTTATCGAGAACAAGAACCTTCCGGAGGGAAAGCACGGGCCATTGGTGACCGAGGCAAACAAGCGGAAAAAGTGGCAGGATATTGTGGCAGCCATAAACGCGTGTAGGGTGTCGTTAAGGACAGCTGACACATGCAAAAAACTAAAAAAGCTACGGGACAGAGGAATGCACTAGACTGACCAATCGTCGCGTTCAAGGTACCAACAGGAGACTCACAGACAGTCTGAGACGATGCCAAAACCTTATTGACACCTACAGGAGACTCCCAGACAGTATGCGACGGTGCAGGACACTCTCCAAGACCGACGGAGCACCTTCAAGAGTCTCCGAAACAGTTTGCGACGATGCCAAGACCGTCTGGGCACATGCAGGAAACTCCAAGACAGTATGCGACGGTGCAAGACAGTCTCCCAGACCGGCGGAGCACCAGCAGGAGACGCCCAGACAGTCTGCGACGATGCCAATACCGTTAGGGTACATGCACTAGACATCTATAAGTCTGCGACGGTGCCAGGCAGTCTCTCAGACAGGCGGGGTACCTGCAGGAGACTCCCAGACAGTCTGCGACGGTGCCAAGTCCATCTGGGCACTGCAGGAGACCCCGAGACAGTCTGCAAAGGTGCCAGAAAGTCTACTAGACCGGTGATGCATCTGCAGGAGACTCACAGGCAGTTTGCGACGGTGCCAAGACCGTCTGGGCACATGCAGTAGACACCCATACAGTCTGCGACGGTGCCAAAAAGTCTCTCAGACCAGCGCGTCACCTGCAGGAGACTCCAAGACGATCTACGACGGTGCCAAAACCGTCTGGGCAACTTCTGGAGACTTCCAGACAGTCGGCGACGTAGGCAGACAGTCTCATAAACCGGCATGGCACCTAAAGGAGACTCATCTGCTTGAGGCTTCCAGACAGTCGGCGACGGTGCCAGTTAGTTTTTCTGATCGTCGGGGCACCTACAGGAGACTCAAAGACAGTCTGCGACGGTTCTCATACCGTCTGGGCACGTGCAGGAGACCCCCAGAGAGTCTGTGACGTTGCCAGAAGTCTCTCAGACCGTCTTGGTACATTCAGGAGACTCCCAGACGGTTCCAGACGGTCTCCCAGACCGTCGGAGCACCTGCTGAAAACTCCAAGGTAGTCAGCGACGGTGTCAAGAGCGTAAGAATACATGCAGGAGATTCCAAGACTGTCTGCGATGGTGCAACACATTCTCCCAGACCGGCGGGGCACATGCAAGAGACTCCCATACAGTCTGCAACGTGCCAAGACCGTCTGGGCAACTTCAGGAGACTCCAAGACAGTCTGTTACAGTGCCAGACAGTCTCTCACTCCGTCGAAGAATGTTTGGGAATCTCCTACAGGTGCCCAGACGTTCTGGCACCGTCGCTGACTGTCTGAATCTCCTGCAGGTGCTCCGACGGTCTAGGAGACCTCTGGAACCGTCTAGGAGTCTCCTGCAGGTCACAAGACGGTCTTGGCATCGTCGCAGACTGTCTGAGAGTCTCTTGCAGGTGCGCCTGGGAAACTTTCTGGCATAGTCTGAAATTCTCCTGCAGGTGCCAATACGGTCTTGGCACCATTGTAGAGTGTCTGGGAGTCTCCTGCAGGTGCCTCGTCGGTCCTTAAGACTCCCTGGCACTGTCGGAGACTTCTGTGTGTCTTCTGCAGGTGTTCAGATGGTTTTGACACCGTCGCAGATTGTCTTGGAGTCTCCTGCAGGTGTCCAGCTGATCTGGTAGACATTCTGAAACCGTCGCAAACTATCTGGGATTGTCCTACAGTTGCCCAGACAATCTTGGTACCGTCGCAGATTGTCTGGAGTCTCCAGGCACGGGTTTTGGGCGCCGACAAAGCGCCAATCGACGAGCAGTCGTGGTGTGAGTGGTAGACTGCGGTCGCTTGACAGTATGTCGAACAACGCGCGGTCGACTGACGATCGTCGCTCTCCGTTAAACCCGGTTATCGTCGCACGACAATTATTCGCTGATACAACCATACAGGCCCGACCATGGTCGCTTTCATTAAACCGGACCCAGCTTTCAGAAATTACTGGTCCTCCAAGATTTCAAGTGATCCAACAATTTCTATGTTATTTTAGATAAATTTCAACTTAGTTTACAGAATATCCACAATGTATTGTGCATTTAAAAAAACAAACCACCCCCGGAATGAAATTCTATATCGCTAAAACCTGTTATCTTGTGAATACGCATGTTAACTCTCCGACAATATCAAAACATTATTTGGCGCCCTACAGTGTAAATGCGCACGGTAAACAAAGTATATTCTGATGGTACTAAGATCGATAAAATGCTGATTTTTGCTGCTTTTCAAAATAATAAATACCATTTTGTTTATTTCTCGATACGAGCGCTTCGAATTTTATGTAAATTTGTGTATCGATCACGGCAAAGTCAGGAGACATTAGTGGAACGCAAATCGATTTTTTGATCAGACAACATATTTTTGTCATCCGGGCATCTAGAAAAATTGGAATTTTTAATATGTTGCTAGTTTTATCCCGGTCTCGAGTGGGCGCATAAAATAATGATGAAATTATCAGTTTATTATCAACTTATAAAGTTGTTTTATTGATGAAAAAGGCTTTCCACAGTATTCCAAAATAAGCTGGCCAGGATTTTTAACTGGTCTGACGGATCAACCAAATTTATAGTTTCACTGGTCCTCCCTTTTTTTTATTGACCCTGGGTCAACAGACCAACGTTAGTGTCGAGCCCTGTTTTATTAGCTCACCTGAGCGATAGCTCGGGGTGAGCTATTGTTATCACTCAGCGTCTGGCGTCCGTCCGTCTGTCTGTCTGTAAACAATTTGTAAACATCTTCTTCTACTAAACCATTGAGCCAATTTCAACTAAATTTCATGTGGAGCATCCCTAGGTCATGGGACAAAAGAATTGTTAAAAAAAAATTGATCACATAACCAAGATGGCCGCCATGACCATATATGGTAAAAACCTTAAAAAATCTTCTTGTCTGAAACCGCTCATCGGATTTTCAAAAAAATTCACAGGGATGACCTTTGAAGGCTCCCCTGAAAAAGTTGTTCAAAGAAATTTGATTCGTCAAAAAACATGGCTGCAGGAGCATGTTGAACTTTGCATGTTTATTCGTTTTTGCCTATTTTGTGAAAACTTTCAAAAAATCTTCTACATTTTTTGTCCGATCCTTTCCAAATTTGCACAGTGTCTTGATATCAATGAGGACACGAACCCTACAAAAAATGAGCATTATTGGTCCATGAAGTACAGAATTACCTCCCCTTGAATTGAGAAAATGGTGTTTATGCAATAAAGTCCAAATTTTTCATCCAATGCTTTCCAAACTTGTAAGGATTTAGCATGGTTCAAACAAGGGAAACAACTACGGTTTATGCATGTTCTTTTTATTACAGATTTGCCTCCCTTAAATTCATTCAAAATCTCATTTTACAGCAGAGATTCCAAATCTGACCTGTAAATGAGCCCCATATTTACTGCCAGTGCTAGGTTACCTTTTCCCATTTGATCATTCTTAAGTATTGGTCTTGTAATGCTGCTACTGCTTCTGCTTCTGCTACTGCTACTACTACTACTACTACTACTACTACTACTACTACTACTACTACTACTACTACTACTACTACTACTACTACTACTACTACTACTACTACTTCTACTACCACTACCACTACTACTACTACTACTACTACTACTACTTCTACTGCTACTACTACTATTACTTCTACTACTACTTCTACTAGTACTACTACTTATACCACTACTACTACCACCACCACCACCACCACCACCACCACCACCACCACCACCACCACCACCACCACCACCACCACCACCACCACCACAGACAACCACCACCACCACCACCACCACCACCACCACTATTACTACTTCTACTACTACTGCCACTACTACTACTACTTTTACCACTACTACTACTACTACTACTACTTTTACCACTACTACTACTACTACTTCTACTACTACCACTACTACTACTACTACTACTACTACTACTACTACTACTTCTACTACTACTACTACTACTACTACTACTACTTCTACTACTACTACTACTACTACTTCTACTACTACTACTACTACTACTACTACTACTACTAATACTACAACTATTATTACTACTACTACTACTACTACTACTACTACTACTACTACTACTACTACTACTACTACTACTACTACTTCTACTACTACTACTACAACTACTACACCACCACCACCACCACCACCACCACCACCACCACCACCATTCACAGTGACAAAAAACGTATTCACACAATGGCTACTACTACAACTTATAGCCCATATAGGGGGGTATGCATGTTTTACAAACAGCCCTTGTTTCTATGGGATTTTAACCACAACTGTTCATGTTTATCTCCGACACATATTTTTAGGTCACCTGTCATGAGTGACACGGTGAGCTTATGTGATCGTGTGATGTCCGGCGTCCGGTGTGCGTGCCTGTGTGTGTCCGTCCGTCAACAATTTGTTTGTGTAGACAGTAGAGGTCACAGTTTGCATCCAATCTTGATGAAATTTGGTCAAAATGTTTATCTTGATGAAATCCGGTTTGGGATTGTATTTGGGTCATCTGGGGTCAAAAACAAGGTCACTAGGTCAAATAATAGAACAACCTTCTGTAGACAATAGAGGTCACAGTTTTCATCCAATCTTTATGAAATTTGGTCAGAATGTTTATCTTGATGAAATCTGGGTTGGGATTTCATTTGGGTCATCTGGGGTCAAAAACTAGGTCACTAGGTCAAATAATAGAAAAACCTTGTGTAGACATTAGAGATCACAGTTTTCATCCAACCTTTATGAAATTTGGTCAGAATTCTTGATGAAATCTGGGTGGGATTGTATTTGGGTCATCTGGGGTAAAAATCTAGGTCAAATAAATAGAAAAACCTTGTGTTGACAATAGAGGTCACAGTTTTCATCCAATATTTATGAACTGTGGTCAGAATGTTTATCTTGATGAAATCTGGATTGGGATTGTATTTGGGTCATCTAGAGTCAGGAACTAGGTCACTAGGTCAAATCATAGAAAAACATTGTGTAGACAATAGAGGTCATAGTTTTCATCTGATCTTAATGAGTCAGGTGAGCGATTCAGGGCCATCATGGCCCTCTTGTTTTCAAATTTGAGACAAATCTTGCATTTCATCAATCGCGATTCTTTATCAAATTCAAGCCATGGAAATTCATCAAGCCCCGATGTTTGAAAGTTACACTTTCGTGATTCATTTTAATATTTTCTCTTCCTTTCTTTTTCGGTTGTTTTGGTTTGTTCCTTTGAGTGTTTCGAGTTACTTTTATTAAAAATAGAAAAGATCGGCTGGACGCTACTGTCCGCCATGTTGAAATGTCTGCCGAGTAGAACTTGTTTTGAGCGTTTAGATTGGCTTATACAACGCAAGCGACCAATCAAATCTCGTTTTACTTGTACTTGATAAAAAAATATATTGACCCAAGAAAAATAAATAGATACAAGGGCAAAAGTCGAAAAAATACCGCAATTATGCTAATACGAAGCGGACTTGCCTGGCGGACTATCTACTTTGGAAAATCACTTGCCCGCAACGATTTTAACCCGGCACGGGCAAGCGGGCGTCTGTTTAAAAAAAGCCCTGCGAGCGCGATTGTTAGCTATTGCAGGTATCTATTTAGTAACATTTCAAATTACCATCTGATTCACATAGTGAATTTTTAACATATTTCAATATTTTGCTTTAAATGGATGTTATAAACTTGAAACTTGAAAGACGCACACAAAGTTTAAGACTGTGATTAATCTGTAACAAAAAGGTCAATTTCAAATATTCATAGAGACAACAAAAGAGAAATGTCTTTTTTTTAACCCGGCACTGGCAAGCGGGCGTCCGCTTAAAAAAAGCCCTGCAAGTGCAATTGTTAGCTATTGCAGGTATCTATTTTGTAACATTTTCAAATTACCATTTGATTCACATAGTGAATTTTTAACATTTTTTAATATTTTGCTTTGAATGGATGTTATAAACTTGAAACAAGAAAGACGCACACAAAGTTTAAGACTGTGATTAATCTGTAACAAAAAGTTCAATTTCAAATATTCATAGAGACAATAAAAGAGAAATGTCATTTAAAGTCAGTTTCAGTTGCGTTAATAAAATAACAGTCAACCACACGTTTTCATTATAAAGTTTGCATCTTTTGAACCCTTCACTGTATCGAAGCATTCTTATATTGCAATATAATTCCTTTTATTCCTCCATAGATGAAGAAATTATTATTTGTAAATTATGATAAACATATTAAACATAAATAAATGTTGCCTGGTCCACATGACACATGCTTAGCTGCACACCCCTAGGTAGAGCAGCACGGCCCATGTGTTAGTTAGCAGATTAGAACATTGGGCCTTCTTGTTAGTATGTGTACATACCCATAGTAGGAACTTGAATGTTTTGGCCTTTTTGTTAGTTTGTGTATATATCTTCAGTATGTGTGTAGATTATAATGTTCTTGCCTTCTTGATAGTTGTCTTTATACACCTGGTATGCATGTAGATTAAAATGTTTTTCCCTCCTTATTAGTTTGTGCATAAACGGGCTAGTAATAAGTATAGGTGTAGAGTTTCCTGATTTTCACTTTTTGTTAGTATGTGTATATATCCTCAGTGCATGTGAAATTGAATGTATATAATAATTTTGCAGAGACTGTGAGAAGAATGGCAAGCCGTTCCATCTGTTCCGTCTTCTCCTGCAGTACCATGATCCAGAGTTGTGTTCCTTCCTCGACACCAAGAGGATTACACCCGATATATATGCAAGATCTTGGGTATAGCAGAATTAACGCCCTTCCATAGCAGAACAAACCTCCTTCCATAAAGAAAGAATATATATATTGTAAAAAAGTTTGTAAATACGCTAGCTATTCTTACGACACAGGAACAGTAACTCGGATCCCGGGCGCTAGGCGGACACCATACCCTTTACACCACGGCGACCCATGCTGCATTTGATTAAATTCGTAAAAAAATTCTTGCCTATTTTGGGTTATTGTAACATATTTTTATCAAAAAAGTACAATTTAACACATATAAAACTCTTATAATCTCAATTTAACGAATGCAAGTAAAATTCACACGACCATCTAAACATGATCAAGTTGTTAACAAACTGCCGGTAAACTTCTTTAATCAGCACAAAGTAGTTTGGAAATAAATTTCATTAAACAGACGAATTAACAACTTGTGAACTAACGACCGGTACACATCTTGAATCAGTTTTTCGCACCTTCTTTTAATGTGATATTATGAGCGTTCTTCACTGTTGAATTGAGGTTCACAGCTTGAATATTTAATGTGTATCATTAACAACTTGTGAACAAAAGGCCGGTACACTTCTTTCATCCGATTTTCACACATTCATTTAAAGTGATATTATGCGCTTTTTTCACTGTTGAATTGAGTTGAAACTGGAAAGAAAAGAATTAACATGTCAATATACTGTCCCGTGATGTCCCGAAATGATCTGTATAACAAAATTGTGTCTGTGTGTCGTATGAATGAATCTGCACTTAAACTAAATTAAGATTCACGTCGTACATCGAGTCCTTTCGTCATTTGTCAGAACGAAAGTACGGTTTATATTCCAATGCATTATTTTTCTCTTTCTGGGATATTGTTTTGATATGTTGATGCTGCATTAACAGATATAAGTATATATGAAGTGAAAACACCAAAAAAATAAACAACGGTTACGATACTCACTCATATGTAAAACATAGCATATGCTGTTAGATGGGCACAACACTTTGATAATGGATTTTGGATATCACTTCGGAAGGGGGTTTATTCCGCCTGTCTAAAAACTTGAAGGGGGTTTGTTCCGCTATGGCGTTTTTAAGGAAGGGGGTTACTTCCGCTATGGAAGTTGTTTTTTTCCGTGTATGCTAAATATGAAATGGGGTTGTTCCGCTGTGCTGTTTTTAGGGAAGGGGGTTTCTTCCGAAGGGGGTTTATTCCAATAATCAATTTTAGTGCTATTAACTGTCTATAATCATGATGTAAGATATCATAGCAGGTTATATTGCTCTATGATATTTTTACTCATTGACTGCTCCATTTTGATATGCACAAGGAAGTGTGAGATATGCATGCATTAAACTTCAACACGTATCTTTATAGACCATATTTGGATGTTGTGCTATATTTTTGTGAGAGCATTGCAGATCATCTGACATACCCTCTTCTCCCCCATTATCAAATCTCCAATTAGCATGTTGACCAAGCAAGCACATTAAATTCTTCTATTACAACTTGAGACCAAGGACACGATTCAGGCCTGTCTATATAAAACCAATTAGCCTAACTCACAATTGCCATTGGTAGGATTAACAAGCTAGTGATAAATTTAGTTTAGTTTAAATCTATTTATTTCAGCTCAATTGCATCAAAAGCCCAAGGCTTATTGCCTGGGGTAGAACCAGTACTTGGTGTCTTTTGGGGAGATCTAAAAAATGCTCCTACAATGGGGAGGGAACCCATGAAGTCCTTGTAGCTAGTGCTAATGTGCTTTGAGTTCTAGAGCCTGTTTGCCTTGGTGTGTAAACTGTGCAGGCTATTGCTAATTTAGATGCTCTGATCTGTGCTCTGTGTGTGACCTGTTTTGCTTACCTATTCTCAGTTCAGGAGCCTGTTTGCCCTGGTGTGTGACCTGTGCAGGCTAGTGCTAATTTTGCTTACCTGTTTTAAGTTCCGGAGTCTCTTTGCGTGTGTGTGTGACCTGCGGGTGATCCAGGTGATGTGGGACGTGTACCTGCAATCCAGCGACCCCTTCCTGGGCTTCTTCATGGCCCTTGTCATCCTGGTGAATGCACGAGAACAGATCCTGGAAGCGGAGAACAGGGACAAACAATTCATTGTAGGCAAGTAGAGTCTGTTTAAAACCCTCATTGTTGTTGATGCTCTATGTTCAAAATCTTACTTTATTTGATTCTCTTTGTTTTAACTCTTCCCATTATTGACCAGCATTGTGGAAAGTCTTCTTCTAGTTGAATGTCTTTGTTAAAAACTTAAAACTCATACTATAATTTGCTCTCTTGTAGTTGTTAAAATATCTTTGTTTTCATGAAAGTGTACTTTAAACTTAAAATATTTATTGGCCATTTTTTTTTAATCATTTGCAGAAAGCTGTTTTATACTTGGTAATGTACACTTTGCATCTTAAATTATAATTCCATAGTTTTAACTGATTGACTGTAACAATGTATAATTGGTATTTAAATATTGAATCTACTGTATGTTTCAGAACTGATATCATCATTCCCTTCTGCTCTGGAGGCTGAAGACATTGAAGATTTCTGCACACTGGCTCAGTACTATGCATCAAAAACACCCCAGTCATTTAGAAGGGTAGGTTATGCCTGTTTCCAGCAATATCAACCTGCAATTATTATGTATACCTTCACAAAGATTGTTGAAATTGTTAATTTCTACTTCCATTTTCTTCCTTGGATTAAAGTAGACCATCTTTCACTTACTGTGATTACAATGCGCTGTTAGTACCGGTTAATCAGGTTACCCTTCAGAAGTGTGGATACGTTAACTGACAGCCATGATATTAGTGAAATAATGTTGAAATATTGTGCAAACAAATGAGTCTTGTTCTTGAAAAACTGAATATAATGAATGTGCGGAAAGTGTCATCCCAGATTAGCCAGTGCAGTCTGCAAACTCTTTATCTGGGAAGACACTTTTTGCTTTTATGGAATTTTAAGTTTAAAGGTAGCCTCTTATAAAAATAAAATTTCAGTCTGGGCGGAAATAGTCATCCCTGATTAGCCTGTGCAGTATGCAGGACGTCACTTTACGCACATGCATTATGCCCAGTTTTTCAGAACAAGGCTCAAATAACACACATCATTCTCCCATCCAGGACTATGAGAAGCCTCTGTTTGGTTCCAACCTGGGCACCACAAGGGCCAACGAGGAAATTAATACCCAGCTGTCCCAGATGTTGTGTCTGCCCGTGGGTGCCAGTGAGCTACTACAGATCAACAACATGGCTGGGGTAGGTGTAAGTAGAATTTGGGACTTAAGTGGCCTTTAAACAATCTGCATTCTTGGAAAACTCGGGTTAATGCATGTGCCATCCCAGACTAGCCTGTGCAGTCAACGCAGGTTAATCAGGGATAACACTTTCTGCTTTTAGACACTTTTCGCTTTTTAATGGTATTTTTTGTTTGAAAGGGGTATCTTGGTCGAGAAAATCCAGTTTAGGTGGAAAGTGTTGTCCTTGATTAGCCTGTGCAAGCTTATCTGGGGCGACTCTTACACACATGCAATAAGCCTAGTTTTCACAGAACAATGCTCAAATTATCTCCCTCTGTAGATAAAGCCCAAGTAACCAAGTTCTACATTAGTCAATAATTTGGAAGCCTTTGTTTTTATTGCTGTTTCTAATTGTAGTGTTGCAAGATTTTTAGCTCGACTATTATATATGAAATATATATAGTAGAGCTATCCTACTCACCCCGGCGTCTGCGTGTAAATGTTAAAGTTTTCGTACTACCCCAAATATTTTCTTTGTCCCTTGACATATTGCTTTTATACTTTGCCAACATGACCCCAACCTATAAACAAGAGCAGACAACTCTATCAAGCATTTTGTCATAATTATGGCCCCTTTTCCACTTAGAATATGCAGCAAATGTTTAAGTTTTCGTACTACCCCATTTATTTTCATTGTCCCTTGACATATTGCTTTAATATTTTGCATACTTGTTTACCAACATCACCCCAACCTATAAACAAGAGCAGACAACTCTATCAAGCATTTTGTCATAATTATTGCCCCTTTCATACTTAGAATATGCATATTATTGATAAATCTATGTAAAAGTTTGCGTACTACCCCAAATATTTCCTATATCCTTTGACATATTGCTTTTATATGTTGCATACTTGTTTACCAACATGACCCCAACCTATAAACAAGAGCAGACCACTGTATCAAGCATTTTGACATAAGTATGGCCCCTTTTACACTTAGATAATTGAACATTTTGCTTAAATTGCCATAACTTGTTTATTTATGATCACATTTTATTATTACTTTGACAAAACAACACTTACCTGAATACCACAATGGCTTCAACCCAAACAATACCCCATGCCCCTACCAGAATCCCTCCCCCCTCCAAACTTGACCCCCCTCCCAATTTTGTTTTCTCTTAAATATCATCTAATAAATTACCTCACCCCACATTATACCCTTCTCTCACCCCCCCTACCCCCCCACCCCCTCAATTTTTAGCTCATCTATTTTTTGAAAAAAAATTATGAGCTATTGTCATCACCTTGGCGTCGGCGTTGGCGTTGGCGTTGGCGTTGGCGTTGGCGTTGGCGTCGGCGTCCGGTTAAGTTTTGCGTTTAGGTCCACTTTTCTCAGAAAGTATCAATGCTATTGCATTCAAACTTGGTACACTTACTTACTATCATGAGGGGACTGGGCAGGCAAAGTTAGATAACTCTGGCGTGCATTTTGACAGAATTATGTGCCCTTTTTATACTTAAAAAATTGAAAATTTTGGTTAAGTTTTGCGTTTAGTTCCACTTTTCTCAGTAAGTATCAATGCTATTTCATTCAAACTTGGTACACTTACTTACTATCATGAGGGGACTGGGCAGGCAAATTTAGATAACTCTGGCATGCATTTTGACAGAATTATGTGCCCTTTTTATACTTAGAAAATTGACAATTTTGGTTAAGTTTTGTGTTTAGGTCCATTTTATTCCTTAAGCATTAAAGCTATTGCTTTCATACTTGCAACACTTACTAACTATCATAAGGGGACTGTGCAGGCAAAGTAATGTAACTCTGACTGGCATTTTGACAGAATTATGTGCCCTTTTTATACTTAGAAAATTGAAAATTTGATTAAGTTTTGTGTTTAGGTCCACTTTATTCCTACAGTATCAAAGCTATTGCTTTCATACTTGCAAGATTTATGAACTATCATAAGGGGACCGTGCAGGCAAAGTTATGTAACTCTGACTGGCATTTGAACGGAATTATGGGCCCTTTATACTTAGAAAATTGAAAATTTGGTTAAGATTTATGTTTTGGTCCACTTTACCCCTAAAGTATCATAGATATTGCTTTCATACTTGGAACACTCACAAACTATCATAAGGGTACAGTAAAAGGACAAGTTGCATAACTCTGGTTGTCATTGTTACGGAATTATGGCCCTTTTTTGACTTAGTAACTTTTAATATATGGTTAAATTTTGTGTTTCGATCCACTTTACTTCTTAAGTATCAAGGCTATTGCTTTCAAACTTCAAATACTTACATGCTATCATGAGGTTACTGTACCTGGCAACTTTAATTTTACTTTGACCTTTGAATGACCTTGACTCTCAAGGTCAAATTATTAAATTTTGCTAAAATTGCCATAACTTCTTTATTTATGATTAGATTTGATTGATACTTTGATGAAACTACTCTTACCTGACATACCACAATAGACTCCACCCAAACCATCCCCCGTGCCCTCCCCTCCCCCCCTCCCCCCCTCCCCCCCCTCCCCCCCCCTATTTTTTTTTTTTTTTTTTTTTTTTTTTTAAGATCATCTCACAAATGACCACCACACCCTCACACTATACCCCCCCCCCCACCCCACCCCCCCCCCTAAATTTTTTGTTTTTTTTTTTTTTTTTTTTTTTTTTAGAGATCATCTCACAAATTAGCCAGACCGACCACACCCTCACAACGAATACCATACCCCACCATTTTTTTTTTAAAAATGGTTATGTTGAAATACCGTCGCAACCATCGGCACCCAAACTCCCCCCCCCCCCCACATCGCCCCCTAAGCCCCCCCCCCCAACCCGCCCCCCCCCCCCCCCCGGATTTTTTTTGTTTTTTTTTTGTTTTTTTTGCGCTTTTTTTGGAAGAGAATGTAATAAATGTTCGCACAACCCCACACTATACAGCCCTCGTCACTCCACTCCTCCCTCCTTTGTGATTGAAAATGAGAGTCCCTTCACCTTTAAAAAAGAAAATAGATGAGCGGTCTGCACCCGCAAGGCGGTGCTCTTGTTTATTTTTAAACATCATTTAATAAATTACCACACCCAACATTATACCCCCCCTCTCAACTCCCCCCCACCCCCCCTCCTACCCCCACCCCCCCCCCCCCCCAAATTTTTTATTTTTATTTTTTTCCTCTGACTGCTCTTGTTTAATTATTTATTCTGTAATACAATGTATTACCGCAATTGTGCTTAGTCTGGTGTTTTCCCCATTGTGTTATGCTAGTGACTGAATTTATCTAGATTGCTAAACAGGCGTAAGGTTGGATTATGTTGGATATAAATGTCTTATATGGATACACTGTTTTAGTCTCAATTTCTATTTTTATGCCCCCCTTCGAAGAAGAGGGGGTATATTGCTTTGCTCATGTCGGTCGGTCTGTCGGTCTGTCTGTCCACCAGGTGGTTGTCAGACGATAACTCAAGAATGCTTGGGCCTAGGATCATGAAACTTCATAGGTACATTGATCATGACTCGCAGATGACCCCTATTGATTTTGAGGTCACTAGGTCAAAGGTCAAGGTCACAGTGACCCGAAATAGTAAAATGGTTTTTGAATGATAACTCAAGAACGCATACGCCTAGGATCATGAAACTTCATGGGTAGATTGATCATGAATTGCAGATGACCCCTATTGATTTTGAGGTCACTAGGTCAAAGGTCAAGGTCACGGTGACCCGAAATAGTAAAATGGTTTCCGGATGATAACTCAAGAACGCAAAAGCCTAGGATCATGAAACTTCATAGGTACATTGATCATGACTTGCAGATGACCCCTATTGATTTTGAGGTCACTAGGTCAAAGGTCAAGGTCACGTTGACCCGAAATAGTAAAATGGTTTTCGGATGATAACTCGAGAACGCATACGCCTAGGATCATGAAACTTCATAGGTAGATTGATCATGACTTGCAGATGACCCCTATTGATTTTGAGGTCACAAGGTCAAAGGTCTAGGTCACGGTGACCCGAAATAGTAAAATGATTTTCGGATGATAACTCAAGAACGCTTTTGCCTAGGATCATGACACTTCATAGGTACATTGATCGTGACTCGCAGATGACCCCTATTGATTTTCAGGTCACTAGGTCAAAGGTCAAGGTCACAGTGACAAAAATCGTATTTACACAATGGCTGCCACTACAACGGACAGCCCATATGGGGGGCATGCATGTTTTACAAACAGCCCTTGTTAAGATTGAAGATAATAATTTTAATGAACTTAAATTTGGCAACCAGTCTTCTGGCAAAATATATGAAAATTAATTTTTGGCAAAAATAATGGTTTCACATCAATTGATACCTGATGTGAATTCAGAAATAATAATAATGAACATAGTGTATTAAGTATTTTCAAAAAGTTTACCCGGTAATCTAACAAAATATATATAATATAGCACATAGAGCTTTACTTCTTTTTAATTTTGCCAGACTTCTCCCTAATGCCAGTCTAGGGAGAAGGTACTTCTTTCTTAAATTTTACACTAGACCGTCCCTTGCCTTGGTTGGTACTGTATACAAATTATTTTGAAAAGCTTATGCATGATAATCATATTTGTAAAATCCACCACAGGCGCTTCTTCCAACAGACTCTTTTCACCAGTGCTCTTTTCCATGGTTGATGCAACACTCAGTGAAAACACGTCAATAGTAAATACTTGACATGTTGGGTATTTTGTAGGGGGATCATGGTATGTGGTTTGTCGGTAGTAAACACATGTTTCCTGTTCTTTTTGGGGAGATGGTGTGGGGACACTGAACATGTTTTATAGGGTGATGGTCTGAGGTAATACTGACCATGCTGTTTGTTTTCCCGGAAGATAGTGTGTGGTCAGTAGTAAACCCTGACCATATTGCCTATTTTCTAGGATGATGGTCAGCAGTCAGTAGGTAGCACTGACCATGTTGCTTGTTTTCTAGGGTGATGGTGTGCGGTACTTCGTGGTGGATTGTAGGCCCGCTGACCAGTACAACAGTGGACACTTGCAGACTGCCATGCACCTTGATGCCAACCTGGTACAGTGTTCTGTTCTGGTGTTAATCATCGGGAGGGGATATATGCAGTTCTTTTATCAAAAGAGTCTGTTCTGTGAAAACTGGGTGTAATGCATTTTCCGGAGTGTCATCCCAAATTAGTCAGGGATGACGCTTTACGCTTTTATGGATTTTTTTTTTATAAATGAGTCTCTTCCAACCAAAAATTCTGTAAAGGCGGAAAGTAATTTCCCAGATTAGCCTGTGTGGACAGCACAGGCTTATCTGTGATGACACTTTACTCACATGCATTAAGCTCAGTTTTCCCAGAACAAAGTTCAATATAAAGACATTTTCTTAATGGTATAGTTAAGCATAACTTTTACCTGCATTTTAGCAGAATTTCCCCCCTTTATGTGTATTGAAAATCAGGTTAACATTTGCATGCTATAACTACAGGGTCCAGGGTCTGTATAAATAGTCACTGACAGAGACCTTTAACTTTGTCCAGCCTTCAAGTAGTATTATGCCCATTTTTCAATAAACAGGTCAGTTTAAGGTTGTGTGTGCCAGTTTAAATATAGTTTTAAGTTTGAGTGCAACAATTTCATATATTCAATTCATACTTCACACATGTCTTCATGCAAGGTCACTGACCAAGTCCAATAACTCTGACCTGCAATTTAGAAGAAATAATGCTACTTTAAAGCTTTTTCGTGCAAAAACTCTTGATGGCATGTTGACCTAGCATGGCGTAGCATTTGGGGCTAGTTGGGTATAAAAGGTCAAGGCCACTTTTACTAAACAATTTATACAGTTTCCATTTAATAACTTACACAAATTCAGTTATTAGCCTATGTACTTACTTTCTCATAAATAACTTTTTTATCAATAAATGTTCTTTAACCAGCCAGTGTTTACATGTAAAGAAACAAAGTGGTCATGGAATAGTCATTGTCCAAATGAATATATTCTACAATTTAAGACTCACCAAAACAATAAATAAATGTTCTATAAATGAAAATCAAAATGGGCTATCTTTACTACATAGAAATAAAAATCTTGTTTACTAATCCTGGATGCATTGCTTTACAGGTTACATTCACTCCATTGAGGAGGGAGATATTATGCAAAAAGTGTGTTTGAAGAATGTTAAATTCTGATCTTGTTAGGCCTTGCATTTGGTTCTACTGGGGTCAAGGTCACAGAATCACAGATACAGAAAGGATTTTCCACTTCCCCTAATTAACTTTAGTCTTAATTGAGTTATAGTGTTTTAATTTTCTGTGTAGGTAGTTTATACACAGACTTTGCTAAATATAATTAAGTAAATTTAATTCAGGTTAATAAATTGATAAAAATTTGCAAATCTAATTTCTTGGTATTGTCACATTTTTGGTTTAATTTATACATTTTCATAGTTTAGTTTATATATTCTATATTATTACAACAGATATTCAACTTCAAATACGGCTTAGTGGTGTGTATTTAAGGCAATTGGCAGAAAAAGTTCGTTCTACTATTGAAGTGGAAGAATAGTCTTGGGACAACTCTTGTTTGTTTTTTCTAAAAATATCTAAAAACATTATTCAATTCTGTGCATGTTACAATGATCTCATGTATTTGAAGCTGTGCTAACCAAGATACTATGTTTTTTATCTTGATTGCAGATGCTACAAAATCCTGAGGAGTTCAACACAGCTGTGCAAGCCCTATTTTCTGCACAGCAGCAGGCAATATTGGCAGGTAGGTAATGCACTTGCTAGCGAGTATGATTCAAAGACATTTAAATCAAGTGTGAGATGAAGCCATGCATTGAAGACACAGACTCACTTTTTGAAGTTGACCAAATCTCATGTTAGCTCATATTATTGGCTTGGTTGTATGCTTTGAAAAAGCTATTTTCAGTATGTCTGGAGTTCAATTAAAAGAAAATTCTGTGAATTTTTTTCATCTGTAAATTCATGCTATGTTAAAACATAGACAATACAGACAGTTGATTTCGCCTCCCCTGCTTGTTTGGAATGATTGAATTATATATATTTTTTAAATAAACATTCTACTATATTTTGTAAAATCTGATGTTGTTAACATTATATGGCTCATCTTAGCGTGTGTAGGGATCTATCAATGTCCTATTAAGACTTTGATTGTAATGACAAATGGAAGTAGACAATAACAATAATATTTATCAATCGTGAAAAGCATGATTATCGAGCCTCTATCACATTTATTGTGATTGTAATTTAATTCATGTTATCCTCTTCATGTAGAAAAAAATCACTTTGCTTGAATACTGTATATTTTTTTATTACAAAGTTTAAAGCTGATTTATTGGAGTCACTTGATCTGTCAGTTTATCAGTCTGTTTGTCCACATAAATTCTTATAATTTTTTTAAGTGACTTTTTTCCAATTTCTCAAGTGATCAAATTTAAATGATATATGTCATCACTAAAAAGTGTTGATAATATTAATATATTATACAATCAAGGTCTCAAAGTCATCAATTTTTGTATATACATGCATATAAGTGCTTACTTCTTATAACCAGTTTGTTTGGAAAACCTGCGTTACTATTTTTATGCCCCCCTTCGAAGAAGAGGGGGTATATTGCTTTGCACATGTCGGTCGGTCTGTCGGTCCGTCCACCAGGTGGTTTCCGGATGATAACTCAAGAACGCTTAGGCCTAGGATCATGAAACTTCATAGGTATATTAATCATGACTCGCAGATGACCCCTATTGATTTTGAGGTCACTAGGTCAAAGGTCAAGGTCACTCTGACCCAAAATAGTAAAATGGTTTCCGGATGATAATTCAAGAACGCTTATGCCTAAGATCATGAAACTTGATAGGTAGATTGATCATGACTTGTAGATGACCCCTATTGATTTTGAGGTCACTAGGTCAAAGGTCAAGGTCACGGTGACCCGAAATATTTAAATGGTTTCCGGATGATAACTCAAGAACGCTTATGCCTAGGATCATGAAACTTGATAGGTAGATTGCTCATGACTCGCAGATGACCTCTATTGATTTTCAGGTCACAAGGTCAAAGGTCAAGGTCACGGTGACCCTAAATAGTAAAATGGTTTCCGGATGATGACCCAAGAACGCTTATGCCTAGGATCATTAAACTTGATAGGTAGATTGATCATGACTGGCAGATGACCCCTATTGATTTTCAGGTCACTAGGTCAAATGTCAAGGTCACGGTGACCCGAAATAGTAAAATGGTTTCCGGATGATAACTCAAGAACGCTTATGCCTAGGAACATGAAACTTCATAGGTACATTGATCATGACTGGCAGATGACCCCTATTGATTTTCAGGTCACTAGGTCAAAGGTCAAGGTCACAGTGACAAAAAACATATTTACAAAATGGCTGTCACTACAACTGAGAGCCCATATGGGGGGCATGCATGTTTTACAAACAGCCCTTGTTTGGCACTTGGATTGTCAACATTTATATCTGATCAAATATATAACTTAAGAACGTCATGGCATATTAACATTATGCAGAGATGGGTGAACAATTGCAAAAAAATAGAAATTAGATGTGATGTGTGATCAAATTTATTAACCCATTACAAAACAACACATCTATCCTCCCATTTATTATGTTAATCCTTTACCTCTTAGGTACACATTTTGACGCATTTGTAGTCACTTCCAATATCAATTATTATTACAGACTGTTCTTACTAAATTTAATTTTTAATGCCTTCATTTTGCAGTAACTGGCAGCCTGTGCTAGTGTTATGCTGGTTGCATATAGCCATTTTCACTTTGCTTTGCACTTTGCTCTAATGTGCGCAGGCTCGGCAGCAGGGGGAGAGCACCTGTGTTTTGTGGGCAGTGGACGTGATGAGGAGGACCAGTATGTGAACATGGTGGTGGCCAACTTCCTGCAGAAACACCAGCAGTATGTCAGCATGGCACGCGGGGGATATGCTGGTAGGTTATGCAGTGTAGTATACGCCATTGGCTAATTTGGCAAATTTTAGAGTAAACACTTACAGTGTGATGTACAGTTCAAGAAATTTCAGGGTTTTTTTTTATTGGAGAATGATTCAAATTTTTTATGCAAGCAAATTACTTTTCTTATTTTTTTCTACTACCTACTAATCTTACTTGCATCTTAAGACAAAATTATCCCGCATTGTCCTTTTTTTGCTATAGATGTCTGTTCAGGCATTAAATGACTTAGTTGTTACCAACAAGTTACAGATTTTTCTCCATCATGTACAAGAAAAAAGCCTATGCTGACAAACAATTATTTCTGGATTTTATCCCAAAATCTTTATCATGATATTTTTTTTTAATTTGAGTATTATTAAAACAACTCCATAAACAATGAATACGTTTGCTTCACACAGCCCTACACAATCTCCTCGGCAGCCATATTAATGAAGGTATGGTGGACCACAACCCAAAGCAGTGTATTGTCTGTGTACCGGAAATTGGAAACCTCAGTGACGCTGAGAATGGCGAAGTGTTTAGAAACACAGTCGAGGTAATGTTTCCCTGAACAAAATACTTATAAATGGATAAAATATTCTGACAAACATGGTTCAAATGTCTATTATGGAATATTTACTCAAAAGGTTTATGGGATTTATTCAAAGTGATGTTTGACAATATCAAGAATGTATCAAACAAATCATTTAAAATAATTTTAAATAGCCATCTTCAAATTCCTATTTTATCACATTTCTATTACAAAGCATCACTTTTTCAATACTGTCACTATTGATTTATACACATATACTACAAATGACTATTTTACATCACTACCAACATGAATTTCAAGGCATTTGTTTTAGAGAAAAATTATCCATGTGTTTCATCAGTGTTGCCCTTGACCTCAGATCGAGGGTGATTACTTTTATCACTAGAAACATGTATTTTAACGAGAAAAAATATTCTAACACGGCACGCGACTTGTTTTCTATATACAAAGAAGGAAATCAAGTGTGTGTTATTCTGCAATTATTATGGGCGGAGCTTAATGTTTCAAAAATAGTTCCGCATTAATAAAGAAAATATTGCAGTAAAATGCATTTGCTAAAACCCACTCTAAAAGAAATGTAATAAATGTAGCATGTTCATAAATGTAATGAAACAACAAAATGTATATTTGGTGATAAGTGGCACAACCACGCCTACAAAGAATGTTATTTGTTAGGAAACGAAATTAAGAAAACATTCATAGCATGTCAGCTTTTCAGTAGCATCAATAATTGTGACGTCATTTAGTTTTTACGATTTTTGTTCTCAATGAAAGTGACGTCATTTGCAAAATATTTATGAATGAAAACGACATTATATGTTTGTTCAATTCAATTCACTAAATAGTGAACTTTGTACTAAGAAGGGCAGAGTATTGAAAAATATAGTTCACATCCAAAAGCTTGAACCAAATCAATCAGAATCGTGTTAGAATCAAAATAATATTTTTCTATGATGGTTTGTTGTTGAATAACCCACAGTAAGGTGTATAGATGCGTGTTATCAAATCACTCATGCTTCGCACTCGTGATTTAATTCCTACCCATCTATACTCCTTACTGTGGGTTATTCGACAAAAAAACATGATAGAAAAATATTATTTCTTAATCAACACATGCCCCTTCAATGCCTTCCTTGACTTTAGATCTCAGGTGATTATTATCAGGGTGCTACGGGGGACTCGTTTTATCTATATGATTATTATCAGGGTGCTACGGGCGACTCATTGTTTGGGCGACTGTCCAGTGTGGTGAAGAGCAAGTCTTCAGAGATGAAGGAGAAACTGAGCAACTACATCAAGAACGAGATGAATGTAGAGGAGAGACACGTGAGCAACACTGACAGGCTGGGCAAGCGATACAGAAACATGGCCTCCGTGTTCACCATAGGTGATGATGAGGAAGGTAGGAGGTCTTATGATGTTTAACTGAACCTCATTCTCGGAAAACTGGGCTTATTGCATGTGCCTAAAGTGTCATCCCAGATTACCTGTACATTAGGGACGATACTTTTCGTCTGAGCTTGATTTTTGTTTAGAAGAGACTTCCTTTAAATAAAAGTCCAGAGAAGTGGAAGGTGTCATCCCTGATAAGCCTGTGCAGACTGCATAGGCTGCTCTTGAAGGACACTTTACTCACATGCATCAAGTCCAATTTTCCCAGACCGAGGCTCAAATAGTCTCCATGATAGTCCATCAGACTTAGCAAGATGACAGTAAAATGATGAATAATTTTAAGAATACGCGCCTTAGTGACCAGTGAGAATTCTGTCAAGTACCAATTTGTAGTTGAGTGGCCAGTTGTAATATATATGTGACAGTAATATTAACAAGTTTACCAGGCCTTTTATAGAATAACAGTTTTGGGACTTCTGGGGTTGTATTCCAAAAACACCTTAAGTAATTTCTTAAATAATTTCACATAAGTTCAAAATTACAATGTTTTGTATTTCTTTAGGAGATAAGGAATCACATGTTTCTTTTGTATTCCTTAAATAACATTGACATAATGATGTTATTTTGATGTAATTCTTGATGCAAAACTATTGCAATAGGAAATGAAACACTTAAGAAAATTTTCCAATTTAAGGATAAGAATATAATTTAACTTAAGATGCTTCTGGAATACGACCCCTGAACATATTCATTTTACCTGACTACATCAAAAGCCTCTTTCTTATTGAGACGATTTCAGGACATTTCATGGTTTGAGTCAGAACTTGGTGTTCTTAGAAGACCTGACAAGATGGAATGTTTAAACCTATTAAAACAACAACATATACCATGGTGTGGTGTCCACAGGGTGGAGACAATTAGATAAATTATGGCTGTTTTTACAGCTCAAACAGTCCTGCAACAGTTTTCTTGCTTTCCTAAATAAACTTATCATTATTACTGACATAGCATTCTCTATATTTCTTATGTTGCCTGTTTTTTCAGGAGAGGACTTTGTGGAGCAGTCTGATGACGAGAAAAGGGAGGTAATCAGCCTGGACACGTGGCTCAAGAAACCAGAGATTGTCTACTCCTGCCAGTGTCGGGACCTGGACAACAATGGCTTCCTTCATCCCAGGTATTGATATTTATGCCCCCCTTCGAAGAAGAGGGGGTATATTGCTTTGCTCATGTCGGTCTGTCGGTCGGTCTGTCGGTCCGTCCACCAGGTGGTTGTCAGACGATAACTCAAGAACGCTTATGCCTAGGATCATGAAACTTCATAGGTACATTGATCATGACTCGCAGATGACCCCTATTGATTTTGAGGTCACTAGGTCAAAGGTCAAGGTCACGGTGACCTGAAATAGTAAAATGGTTTTTGAATGATAACTCAAGAACGCATACGCCTAGGATCATGAAACTTCATGGGTAGATTGATCATGACTTGCAGATGACCCCTATTGGATTTGAGGTCACTAGGTCAAAGGTCAAGGTCACAGTGACCCGAAATAGTAAAATGGTTTCCGGATGATAACTCAAGAACGCATACGCCTAGGATCATGAAACTCCATGGGTAGATTGATCATGACTCGCAGATGACCCCTATTGATTTTGAGGTCACTAGGTCAAAGGTCAAGGTCACGGTGACTCAAAATAGTAAAATGGTTTTCCGATGATAACTCAAGAACGCATACGCCTAGGATCATGAAACTTCATAGGTACATTGATCATGACTTGCAGATGACCCCTATTGATTTTTAGGTCACAAGGTCAAAGGTCAAGGTCACGGTGACCAGAAATAGTAAAATGATTTTCGGATGATTACTCAAGAACGCTTTTGCCTAGGATCATGACACTTCATAGGTACATTGATCGTGACCCGCAGATGACCCCTATTGATTTTCAGGTCACTAGGTCAAAGGTCAAGGTCACAGTGACAAAAATCGTATTCACACAATGGCTGCCACTACAACGGACAGCCCATATGGGGGGCATGCATGTTTTACAAACAGCCCTTGTTACTTTTTAGCTTGGTTTTTCATTAAACAATCTTGGCTTATAGACTTATATCACAAGAATTCAAAACTAAACCAAAATTGCTAACGACATGGTAAAGCCCACATACCCAAAATTGCCCACCTTTTAGAACACATCTAAATATGCAACCAGGTTTTTCAGTTAATTCCATAATGCTATCTAATTGTTCTGAATATAATGATATTGGCAATTGAGCATATTGACTAAACTAAAATTTGTGTGTATCGTTTCATGCAGTTACCTGTTAGTAATGGACACACACCTCTACATTTTACGTGAAATCCCCAAAAAGAAAGGCATGGCAATAATACAAAGTCGCAGAGCCCTGGCATCAATAGTGAAAATCACCTCGAAAAAGAAACATCCAGACTTGATCACATTTTCTTATGGCACAAATGAAGATACGGGAGTGAGAATAACCAACAGGGACCGATGTTTAATTCCAACTGCAGGAGAGGCAACAAAAATTGTGAAACAACAGATTATGAAAGTTTTAGATGCATTGGAAAGTTAGAGAAATTCTATGCTGTGTGCTTTGTTCAGCATTTATAGTTTGTTAAAGAAATTGTTATATTTTCTTGGTTAGACTGTCAACTAATTGCAGTTCTTCCTGCTATACAACTTGCCAAGGAAAATGTTAATCTGAATGATGTCCAAATAAAAGTGTTGAAGTACCAAATACTATGACAAGCTAGAGGGTGCTTTGAATGGTACGTTAAGAATGATATTAAATAATCCATCTTTCTCATTATAAAGTTGAATGCTAAAATAATTAAAGAATTGTAATGTGTATTTGTGGATATATGCCAATCTTTTGACAATTCCATCATCATAAATTCAAAATGTTAAATTCAGAGTTGTCGTAAAATAACTGGTTTAAAGTTGAAATATGTACATTTTCATAAGAAAAGTTTAAAATCAAGTAAGAGAGGTAGCTTATGACAAAATTTTAATGTTTTTACTTTGTTGCCTGCTGAGTAGAAGTGATATTTCATGCTTGTGAAAACGATGTTGGCGCTTCAAGTATCATTTTGATGCAAAACCAAATTGTTTGTTTATTAGATTGGTTGTCGGCTGGAGATCATTTAATAAAGCTCCATTTACAGATACCAATACAAATGTCAAGACCTTACTTGGGATTGTTTATGGGATATGAAGATGACCCAAGTTTGCAGTTACAAAAAAATATAACAATGCTGTCCACCCAGTTACTGATAAACGGATTTGTGCAGCTTTTATAAGGAAACTTTATACATAGGTACCATCAATCAAGACCATGCATTTTATTGTGTCTGAAGTGAGTTGGGTCAAAGTCACAGCTATGCATTATAGAGAAAAGGTTTTATCTCAATAACCTGTATTGAAACTTCGCTTGGCATTAGATATAAAATAAGTGGGGCCAATGTCACTGTCTATGTAATTAAAAAAAGAAAAACACCAACAACTTAGTTTTCTTTCAATATCTAATCAAAACAAACAAATGAAGCATTTTAAAATATTATTTTTTTGGAAACTTGCTAAATATAGGATCTGGCACGAGTTGTCATATCATACCATATTTTATTAAACGAGTTCAGGAATTTTGTTAGTAAGCGAGCCTTTGGCGAGCTTACTAACAAATTTCCTGGACGAGTTTAATCAAATATGGTATGATATGACAACGAGTGTCAGATCTTTTTTATCACATGCTTTTAAATGAGCAAATTAAATAAATATTTATGCAAACATAATGATATATCTAGAATATTGTTTACATTTCCTGACGTCATTTGGAATGCCTCAGCTTTTACCAAGCAAAATAACAAAATGCGATTGGTCAATAAAAGAAAACTAAGCCAATGAAAACGCTTAAAAATGTTGTATTACACATGTGTAATATAAAAAAATATGTAATGGTTGTATTACATTGGAAACAGAGTATAGCATGTGATAAAATGCTTTACAGTTCTAGTTTCAATTACCCAAATATTTATTATTTGCTAATACCCCTTTATTTTAAATGAGTTTCTAGAACTGAATTTAACCCTTTCAGTGCGGGAACTGAATTTTGAAGGCCTTTGCAAACAGTTTGGATCCAGATGAGACGCCACAGAACATGGTGTCTCATCAGGATCCAAACTGTTTGCTATTCTGATAGTATTCTTTGAAAAAAATCAAAGAAAATGCTAATTTTACAAATTCAGCAGACGACATTTTAGCAGACAACAAATTTCCCAGCATGCAAAGGGTTAAGTTTCACTGCTTCAATGTGAGCGATATTCTGGAAAAACTGATAATTCATGCACATGTATTAAGCCCATTTTTTCCCAATACCCAGCTCATAGTTAAATATATAAAGGGGTTCACTGTAGCTTTTTTAAACCTGTTCATGTTTGTCTTTAATAATATATTTGTATAACATAAGTGTGAGTGCTTAAAGCATATAACTGTTTTGCCAAACAAATATTGATATTATTTGCATTCCTTTAAATGTAATTAACTGTAGATCTATCTATTTTGCAATTTGTTATTTGATAAATTCAGTTAATTGTTCCAGTTACTTAGTTAACAATAATATTTCCTCAATACTTTTTTGGTAGATTAATACATGACTGTACTTATTTCTTCTAGAATAGTGTATGTCTTTAAATATACAAGCTCTTCTGAATGTTTCTAATAAGCAAGGTTTATGGTATTTATTATTTTCAATTACAATATGTGAAATTTAGAACATGACAAAATTCATAAAACTGTTCTTAAGGTGTTCGTGTTGTTGCTTGATAGCGTTGAATTCTGCTATTAGATTCTTTGTGAAATATATCAGTATGCTTATTGTGTGAAATATTTGAAGCAAAACATCTTGTGTATTTATATTTCTATTCATGTTAACTTATTAATATTTATTATATTCAACTCATAAAGATCATATTTACACCAGAGGTATTCGAGTTCCATGTATGTGTATGGAAGTATGATTGCATGATTTCAGCATGGTTGTACCAGAGTATTCTACTCTTCTTTTTAGGTGGTCTCTGGGAAAACAGTGCTTAAGCATGTGTGAAAAGTATTTCCCAGATTGGCCTGTGTAGTCTGCATCAGGGACAACATTTTCACTGTCTTGGAAAGTTGTTCAGAGGAAGTCTCTTCTAAAAGATAATCCAGTCTAGGTGAAATGTGTCATTTCTGACAGCCTATGCTGACTGCACAGGCTAATCTGGGACCACACTTTAAGCACATGTGTTTAGCTCTGTTTTCCAAAAGACCTGCTAATTTATATATTATATTGTGGTTTCTCATGTTGAAAAACTGTTACTCTCAATAAAGTGCAATAACAAAAATTATTCACTGTATTTTATGCCCTGCTTTGTTTATGCAATGAAATCTGTTACCTTCTGGTTATCAAGTTCGATGAGAGTTGCATGTCATGTAAACATAAAACAGGGAATGTTTTATTAGCTCTACTGCCAAAGGCAGAAGAGCTTATGGGATGGCATGGTGTCTGTCATGGTGCGTGCGTGAGTGCGTGTGTTAGACTTTTCTTGTTTATCTGATAAAGTCCACAGTTTTCATCCGATTCTTTTCAAACTTGTTCAGTGTCTTTATATTAATGAGGACTCGAACCCTATTGATTTTCAGGTCACTGGGTCAAAGGTCAAGGTCACATTGACTCAAAATAGTAAAATTGTTTCCGGATCATAACTCAAGAATGCTTAGGCCTAGGATCATGAAACTTCATAGGTACATGGATCATGACTGGTTGATGACCCCTTTTTATTTTCAGGTCACTGTGTCAAAGGTCAAAGTCACAGTGACTTGAAATAGTAAAATGGTTACCTTTTCTTGTTTATCCGATAAAGTCCACACTTTTCATCTGATTCTTTTCCAACTTGCTCAGTGTCTTTATATTAATGAGGACTCACCCCCTATTGATTTTCAGGTCACTGGGTCAAAGGTCAAGGTCACAGTGACTCAAAATAGTAAAATGGTTTCCAAATGCTAACTCAAGAATGCTTAGGCCTAGGATCATGAAACTATTGATTTTCAGGTCACTGGGTCAAAGGTCAAGGTCACAGTGACTCAAAATAGTAAAATTGCTTCCGGATGATAATGCAATAATTCTTAGGCCTAGGATCATGAAACTTCATATGTACATTGATAATGACTGGCTGATGACCCCTTTTCATTTTCAGGTCACTAGGTCAAAGGTCAAGGTCACAGTGACTCGAAATAGTAAAATTGTTACCTTTTCTTGTTTATCCCATTAAGTCCACTGTTTTCATCAGATTCTTTTCAAACTTGTTCAGTGTCTGTATATTAATGAGGACTCGAACCCTATTGATTTTCAGGTCACTGGGTCAAAGGTCAAGGTCACAGTGACTTAAAATAGTAAAATGGTTTCCGGATGATAACTCAAGAATGCATAGGCCTAGGATCATGAAACTTCATAGGTACATTGATCATGACTGGCATATGACCCCTATAAATTTTCAGGTCAAAGGTCAAGGTCACAGTGACTCAAAACAGTAAAATGGTTTCCGGATGATAACTCAAGAATAATAAGGCCTGGGATCATGAAATTTTATAGGTACATTGATCATGACTGGCAGATGACCCCTATTGATTTTCAGGTCAATAGATCAAAGGTCAAGGTCATAGTGACAAAAAACATATTCACACAATGCTGCCACTACAACTGACAGCCCATATGGGGCATGTTTTACAAACAGCCCTTGTTTAAAAAGAGCAATATTGAAACAATAAGTCCAGAATGACTTTCCCTTGAATATGAGAAAATTTTGAAATCCCGCTTGTTTACGCAATTAATTCCACAATTTTCATCCAATCATTTCCAAATTTGCACAGTATCTTTATATCAATGAGGACTTGAACCCTATTGAATATGAGCAGTATCGGAGAAATAAGTACACAATAATCTCCCCTTGAATTTGAGAAAATTCTCCTTGTTTGCGCGATTAAGTACACAGTTTCCATCTTATTCTTTCCAAACTTGCACAGTGTTTATAGCAGTAGAGCGATTCAGGCCATCATGGGCCTCTTGTTCTATTTTGGTTTGATTCCGATCTTTAACATTACTAAGACAGTGCAATTGCTTTCAAGGTCACTAGCTCAGCTGTAGTGATCATTGTGATTATAATGTTGCAATTGATTTCAAGGTCACGAGCTCAGTTGTATTGATCGTTGTGATTATAATTACAATGGCAATGCCTTTGACATTAACCTACTTCAAATTTTTCTACTCAAAATATAAAAATGCAAAATTATTTTTAAGCTTCTTCATGGTGATTTTCAAGAAGGCACAGCAAGACTGGATCCTGTTAAGTAAATGTATTGTACTTTTAGTGATGAATACACAGACATAATAATTTGTGAATTGAAAAGTTTACGAGGACCTTCCACGCCTGATCTATCCTATTATATGTGTGGTTTCATGCTGTAGGAGGCGGGTTGAGGGAATGGAGAACCGACAGGAAGCTCCGCCTGTTCACTATGGTGAACACCAATCATGCTCACATGGACCAGAAGCAGGGATTGAACCTGTGACACCTATGCGCATTTCATGTGCACTTACCACTTTGCTCATCGTGCTAACTGGACAGCCTGGAAATAACACAGACAGTTGACAACCCAGTAAATTGCGACAGATTCATACTTTAAAGTCAAACAAATAAAGATCACATTATAAAGGTGCATGACCATCAGTGTTAGCTCAGACTGATAGACGACGTAAAACACAGATCACGATTTTTCCAAACAGTTTTGTATGCTTCTCCACAGGTATTGTTAGAGGATTATTTTCCATTCAATTAAAATTACAAACATTACAACATGCCTAAGGACAAAAGAAACTTTGTATAAAATGAAACTGAAAGCGCTCATGAAAATTAATGTTAGCCAAGACTAGTGTAATGTTTGGATAAAATAAATATGGCAGTATTATTTTAATATGATTCAATTCGCCGAAAGATTGTTAGTATATGAGTGTGGCATGTGAATAAACCATAGCCAGGCTGAAATATAACAGAAGAAAAAGAAAAGTGAGTTTTTACAGCATGGCCTTAGATTTGTGATCCGCACATGTTACTGTAAAATGAGGATGCCGCGTTTTATACCCGCTTATGTACAACCACCTGTCACTTCCGCTAATTATGCTCGGCTACTGCAAATAAATTGTTAATATTTTCACGTAGAATTAGTGTAGTGTTCAATTATACTTTATCAAAATGAATACCGCTGCTATTCCAAACCCCGTCAAAGATGTTCAAGGCGATGATCGCTGGATGAGTCAAGTTTGTATTTAATTATTTTGTTATTATACTAAAATACAATGTAATTCGGATATAAAATTATTTCGGATACCTGTCGGTGAATATTTATTTGACCATTTCAGGACTTATTCTTCTAATCGCAAAATTAACAAATGGCTACACATTATCCTACTTGGCTTTAAATTTATATTTATGCAAAAATGAAATAGTCCAAATGATAAGATTTTAGCAAAAGCAAAGCACATTTAGCCAACATTAGTTTTTAGCCATGTAAAGTCCTGTATTGTAACCCTCTGACATGTCTGTGATCATGCATGATACAGGATATCCAATATTGACATCAGTATAAAATAATTTTATGCAGAACAAATGCTATTGTGTTGGGAAATGTTCAGCAAAATAAAGTCAAAAGTACAGAATCTGGGCATATCACCTATGCCTTTCTGTTAAACTTTATATTGAGAAATCATCCATGCCATTCATCCTGATTTGAGCCTTACAGTCCCACTTTTGGAATTTTAATCCAGCCTTCCCAACATAAGACAAATTTGTCCAGACATTCGTTGAAAATGATGCTTGTTCTTTAGTTTAATTATAAACATTGCAATTCAAGCTCCATCTCTGCTGATAAATTCCCTTATTAGTCAAGTGTTGTTGTTAACATCTTATGAGCTATTAAGATCCAGGCCTTTTTCTGCCAATCTCACGGGTCCGATAGTCAGACCCATTCTTAATGCCAAATATGCATATTTTTTCCCAATTCTCCCCCAAAAAAAATCCCAATTAAAACATTTTTTTTTTTTTTTTTTTTCAAGAAGTGTCTTATGACATATGATTATTAGACTTTATATCTCAATTTTATTTTTTAAACAACCTACAAAATGTATAACCATAATTTATATGATTGTTATCCAAAATGAATGGAAAACCCCTTGCCCAAATAAGGCTTTTGTCGATGAAAATTCTTCCCAATTTGGAAGATTTCGCGACTCGAAAAATCCCAATTTTGCTAGGTACTTTTTCCCAAAATAGACAGAAAAAGGCTTGAGATCAAATTTTGTTGTCGCACTGTAATAGTATGGCCAATTCTTGTTGTTTTCAAGAGGCAAACACTGTAAATCTATTATTTTGTGCTTCATCATAATTAGTGCTGCAACAATACGCCAGAAACCGTATTGCAATATATTGTCAGTTCAAAAACCCGTATTGCAATACATCGCAAAATATTGCTAACTTGTACCAAAATTATAACATGCCAATTACCCAATAATCCTGTATATTCCAGTTTTAAAGCAAATGCTGGTATATATTTACTATAAATGTGCTCAAGAATAACAAAAAACACAAACATTCACAAATTTTCTTAAGTATCAAATACATTTTGGCATTCGTTACTATTTAAAGATGTGATGAAATAACGTCCAACCGGGGCGTTTTTTTCCACTGAACACGCGTAATTCACCTGACGTGATGTTCCCGTTTTTTATACAACACAAAATACACCCATACTTTCCATGCAACGTTCTACATGTCTGTATAATTTTCGCGCGCTTTTTATTGATAAATATGATAAAGCACTTTTTATTTGACGCTATAATTTTTTATTGTAATTCGGATTACAAATTTAATTATGCTCAATTCAGAATCAAACGAAACATTTACAGATGTGTGCAATTAATTCAACGATAATCTGTTATCGAACGAATGCTCCGATGTAACAACGCTACTCCGTATAATAAACTTACAGAATGCTATTTACGAAAAAAAATATTTACACTGCTTTGTTTTGTTTACCTTGTTATCATTATATCGGATGGCTTTTCTGGACGAAATGTGAATGAATTTTTGTAAAATTTTCGTACCGGTATGATGAAAATTGTATCGCAATACAATATGCGTATTGCGATATATACAGATATACCGGTATATTTTTGCAGCACTAATCATAATGCAGAATCCAATATTATACAGGTGCATGTTGGCTTCATTTTTTTCTCCAATTATTTCTGTCTCAAATGTTTTCTTCAAATTGAAATATGGCGACACTCATCGCTCTTATTGATTAATTTGCTCATTTTTATCTTTTGATGGCTAATCTATACCGTAGAAATTTACAGTTAAAATGTGATAATCTATTGTTTCATATGAATAAAGGTGTGTAAGGCAGCAATTTTTTCCTTTTTTATAAAGTACCGGAAAACGGCCTTTTCCAATTAGAAAAAAATACAAATTTCCCGAATGCTGTCGAAAATTTTCCTTTTGGTAATTGAAGGTGTCCAAAAAATATGTTGTTTTTTAATAAATAAAATGCAACATTTAGTTAGTTTCCCTATGCAGATCTATGGCTTGAACCTAAGTAAATGTAATATTTACAACTTGACAACACTTAGTTTAAGATGTTTGGGAGCAAAAGAATAAAAAATACACCAATTTCCCAATCTGATGACTTCACAACATGAATTTTCCCAATTTTATGGTTTTTGCACTTATTTTTCCCAATTGGGCTGGTACTGGTACTTTTCCCAATTGGGCTTAAATAATCGCTGTAAGACAGCATGTGTTTATCAGTGTTTGCCGTTTGTAAAGTGGCTGTGGACCCCTTATTTTGTGGACAAATTAGTTGTGTACTTTTAGAAATAGGCAAAAAAGAGTTGTAAACTGTTAAAATTAAAAAGTGTAAATTTGAGTCGGGAACTTGTTCAAATTGTAAATAAGTTAAGTTGCAAACTTCTAAAATTTGTGAAAATAGTCCATTCTCTACGAAGGAAAATGCCCTGACTAAAGATGTTCTGTTTATATTTGATTTACAGTGAACTATTTAATATGTTACTGTAATGTGTCTTCAAAAAAATGTCAACTGCTTTTGTGTTTGCTGTCCCAAAGGCCAAAGTCATTTATAGCTCATGCTTTTAATGACTGTGGTTAAGTTGAGCTTAACATAACAAAATGTTATTTAATTAAATTCAGACAATGCATTTTTAACAAAATGTTATTTAATTAAATTCAGACAATGCATTGTTATCATTTACAGAAATGTGCTTTGCCCCATTTTCAGAAAATAGTTTATTCATGTTGTATTTAATCTAATTTTCTATTGACAATTTTTATATGTGTCAATTGTTGGTTATAATTCAATAATAGTGTTCAATGCATGGACATTGGGTAATGATAGGATGTCAAATATAGCAAGCAAATTGAAAATACATTTTTGTATTATATTCCACATTTCACTTTATAGCTTTCTTTTGAAAGATGGGGACCCTTTGTTTAAATACATTTATTGTCAATCTGGACAGACTTTGATTTAAACAAGAAGGTGTGGTAATTTTTATAAGCATGCATTAGGTACTGAAATTAAATTTGTATTTTGGTAATTGTTGCCATACCTAGTACATGTATTACTAATGCATTATGTTCATAGCACAATAGATTTTTGCTGGAAGCAAAGGAAAGAGAACCAGAGGTGATCTTTATTGGTGATTCAATACTCCAGCAGTTACCTCGGACACAGGTATGAACAATGAAAATTAAAGTTAAAATGGCAATTGGGAAAAAAATATTCTACTTCTATTTTTAATCTAGTACTTTATTTCATGGTGCATTGTTTTCCAGAAAAAATTGAGTAGCCAAATATATTTTCAAAGTAGCAGGTGACTTAGCAATAAAATGGGTGTATTTGCACCATTTCCATTGATATTTTGGGGGAAAAGTAGGCGGCGTCTAGATTTAATGTAACAGGTGAAAACACCGGCTGCGGGTTCTTCTGGAGAATACTGCTGTGGTGCAATGTCTTACAATAAGCATATTCTGTATTAAAAGCAATCAGTGCTTTTCACAAGCCAATTAACGATTGATGAAATGTTCTGAGCCATTCTGGGTATGATCATGATGCAAAGTTACACGTTTATTTCATGAAATCTTTCAATAACGTATGCAAAAATTCACTTGATACTCTATGAAAAGAAACAAGCAGTTGTGTTCATGTAATTATTGAGCACTTTCGTAGTTAATGATTACCAGAATTTGCCTTAAAAAAATGGATTGATTATATGGGTGCAACAGGTAAAGAGTCTGGTTTATACTGATGAATTGTTGAATCGATCATGTCGTGATTATTCGTAATGTATGAATGTCAGAAAAGGTTAAAAAAGGGTAAAATATTATCGTTATAAGTGACTTTATAAGTGTATTTTTTTAAGAGTCATAATGCACTTCATTTGACACAATAATTGAAAATAATTAACAAATGGATGGGTACCCCTCTCTATCCCATCTGCAACAGCCCTGAAAAAAACAGTTACATCATAATCCATGAATTGCGTTAGACAAATATGACATACAATAATGTCGTGTCACAAACGTGGATGTCTGATAGATTTGAACTTAAATAGAAATTGTGTCTGACAGGCCTTTCAGACTTTCCCTTGCTAGTTATACTGTTCAGGAAGTAGTACTAGTGTCTTCCTTTACAATTTTATACAAATGCTTATTTCTAGAGTTTTTGCATGTGTGATGATGATAATGTTAATGTTACACATGTCCACTATACATGTTTAATCAGATGAAAAGTGTGAGTTTTTCTTATGAGTACCACATTAATATACTCTTTCAGGTAAATTTTATTTCTGAAGGTAAAATAAGTTGAAATATATAATTAGGCTGTGCTATGTGAATAGGGGGTTTAATGCACATGCATAGTGTCCACACTTTCCACTTTCATGATATTTTTTTGTTTAAAGCCAAGTCTCTTCTTAGCAAAAATGCAGTTAAGGGGGAAAGTATCGTCCCTGATTAGCTTGTGTAGACTGCACAGGCTAATTTTGGGCGACGCTTTACGCACATGCATTAATACGCCCTTTTCACAGAGCATTGCTCAATTTATAATTGTGTTTTATGATTTTAGTTTTGGAAGAGAATGTTTGAGCCTCTTCACTGTCTGAATTTTGCTATTGGTGGCGATACAACTCAGAATGTGTTATGGCGAGTGCAAAATGGAGAACTGGATTTCGTAGAACCAAAAGTAGGTGTTCCATAAATCAGCCATGAATGAATTAAATGTATGTTAGTTGTAGTATTTATATCAGGGCTAGCGCTGGCCCAAAATTTCTTTGAGCCAACCAGATTTCGTTTTTCGGCATCATTTCAAAGAGCGAGATTATCCGGAAAAAAATTATCGATTGTGCATTTGAAAAAGTTTCTGCTTTATCTCAAGAAGACGCATTACAGTCCTGCAATAAAGCATAAACAAAAGTTGTCCCATTTACAGTGAAATATAATCTGTCATTGCCAAACATAGGAGCCGCAATAAACAAGTATTGGGACATACTTAACCTGTCACAGAAAGAAGAAGTGAGAAATGTGTATGAAACTTATAAGCCCATACTGGCGTTTAAAAGGCCTAATAATATAGGAAACTTCATTACACGTGCTCAATTTACGAACAGTTTGAACAGTTCACGTGCGTCCAGTGCCTGTGGAAGAAACACGTTGCTCCCATTGTAAATCCATACACGTTGGAGAAAAATTTAAAAGTACAGTAACAGCAGTGCCTTCCCCAGGAATTTTTTCAGGCGCCCCGGGGGTGGGATCGGGAGGGGTGTCCCCTCCCGATGTTGATTTAAAAAAAATTAACATGTCAATTCACGTTCTATGGTGCGTTATAACTCAAAGAAAAACAGCGTCAAAAGACGTCATTTGGTGCGCTATGACTCTTCAAAAAAAATCCCCCAGTCATTTAAAAATATATATTTTTATATTGTTTAATTGCTTTAAAACTTTTACGCACTGATAGTAAAATCCCGACTCGAACGATTCCCCAATACATCCGTTTCAACCCGACTCTATTACTGTATACTTACTATTTTTCAAGTTTCTATTTATTACCCGATAATCCCGTTTATTCCGTTTTTATCAATCTCTTTCTGGTAAATATTTACGATAAAAGCTTTCAGTTACTTATTTAACACAAACCTTGCCATTTTTTAAGTGACTATTTATAGATTTGATGAAATATTGCCTCTGAATATGCGTCAATCCCCTGACCTGTTGTGTGCTTGTTAAAACGCTCAATACACGCCATTTGTATGCAATAGACGCGACGTTGTACATGCTGCATAATTTTCGCGCTCTTTTTAATTGAGAAAAAGATTCGACACAAAATAAATTTGCACTGCTAATTTGAAGCAAAAATATTTAACGTTGCGGTTACATTTACATTCAGAAGTGTGTTTCGGATTAAAAACGCGTTAACATCGACTTACGGGAATGGGTTTCGGATTACAAATTTAATTATTCCCATTTGAGATTTCAACAAATATTAACCGTTGCGTTATAAATTCAACGATCATTTGTTTAAATAAATGTTTTGACGGAATTATGCATGAAATTCACGTTGTCCTCGAGGAACACGGCCGGTTGCCATCATCAGTCTTCTAACTATCGATTATCGGACGAAACATTTACAAGTGTGCAAAATTAATTCAACGAAAATTTGTTAAAGCGCATTACGTGTCCAATAAATGTCAGAAAAACGAGGTTAATCAGTTCTTTAAATGGACATGTTGAAATATACATGTACTGGAATTAAATAAATTGTTACCACATAATTGTAACCGGGAGTCCTTTGCACAACTTACTCGCTATAATAATTAATTGTTTACCACTTGCAATTAATTTCTCGTATTAATTATGAGTCATAGGTAACACTTGTTTACAGTAAAAAGGTGTGATGATGATGCCCTAAACCGTCTTTAATGTTCTGTACTGTACTAATTACCGGTTTATATTACTCAAATGGTACAACTTCTTACTAATCAAGCTGCGATAAACTCTTACTTCATGCCCGACGTCAATCAAAAATAATGGTCGATAGTTAACCCCGCCCTCATAAGCATTCGCGTAACCGATTGGACGATGAACTTCACAGTTTGACGACTGGAAAGTTACCAGATACATCCTTGTCAGCATTTATATGACCGTGTAATGTGGCTAGAATAATCGATACGCGCGTCATGCTATTCTCATATCAGTGGATTATTCATTACCCCATGTGGTGTTATGGCGATTACTTGTGAAAGTAGGTACCGAGTGCTCTTTTAAAACAGGGACGATTGATACACTGATAGGGAAACCTTGATTTTTTTTTGACAATCTCCACTTTCTTTTACTGAAGAATACACTGATCGGAAAATTTCAAGCGCCCCGGGGACTCTGATTTCGAAATTCAAGCGCCCCGGCAAGGGGCGCTTAAATGGCCTGGGGAAGACCCTGAACAGGAGAGCAATTTAATTTACGGAAGAATATGAATTGTGCATCTAAAGATGTAATATACCTCATTACATGTAAACAGTGTAAGAAGCAGTACGTTGGACAAACTATGCAACCGGTGTCAAAAAGAATGAACAGTCATCGATTTGACATAAGAAACTTTTCTAACCCTGAATTTTCAACTTTGGTCGCATCACATTTTAATGAAGATCATCACAGTGCAAATGACTTTTCCTTTATGCCAATTGATGTTGTTAGTAACAACATAAATCATCTGTGTAAAGAAACTTACTATATACATAGACTTAAAACATTACACCCTAATGGTATGAATAACAAAATTCTTTTTAACATAAAAGACTAGCTCTTCAATTTCATTAAGCCTACTTTTGTTTTTTCCTATTAGTATTTTTATATATAATTTTATAGGAAATTGTGTATTCTTGAATCCGAAAGTTAAGCTTAATTTAATTAACGTACATTTTATTGACGTACATTTTCCCGCATTTTAATTTACGTTAAGTCAATGACCTAACATCCGCTTTCTGTTATTATTTGTATTATCCTGATGAAGGCGTAAGCCGAAACGTTGATAAAAAAGGGAAGAAAAATATGTGTTTTTGTTGGATTTATCATACTTTAATGAAACAAAGAGAAAACTATAGAAAACCAGTCTGGATTTAAATGGCGGATAATTTCAATGAAGATTTGCGAGATTTAAGCATTTTCGCAAATCAGAATTTTCTTGAGCCAATTTCTCAATATTTTCACAAATGGCTCAATTGGCGAACGAGAGCGCGAGCCCTGTATATTAAATATTATACATGTAATAACCATACACCATAGTGATGTCACTTTTATTAACATGAACAATTACTAGATCAGTCAATAAAATCTGTAAAAATGCAGGCACATTTATCACAACAGACACTTTTATATTATCCTTTTTTATGCCCCCTGGTAGGGGTGACATATTATAGCAGTTGCACTGTCAATCTGTCTGTCCAGCATTCGTTTTCCAGAGTTTTTTACACAATACTTTCAGATATTTGGCTGATTTTTCGTATGTGTGTCTACCTATTTGACTTACAGATCAACTGTGGGTTTCGTTTTGGTCCATTGGTTTTTGCAAAGTTATTGGCCATTGACAATTTTTCTTCAATAACCGTTTCCCGTAGTTTTTGTACGAAATGTTTTTTTAGATATTTTGCTGTTTTTAGCTCACCTGAGCACAATGTGCTCTTGGTTAGCTTTTGTGATCGCCTTTTTTCCGTCGTGCGGCGTCAACATTTGCCTTGTTAACACTGTAGAGGCCACATTTATTGTCCAATCTTCATGCAATTTGGTCAAAAGATTGGTCTCAATGATATCGGGATGTTCAAAAATGGTTACGTTTGCTTGAAAAACATGGCTGCCAAGGGGCGGGGCATTTTTCCTTATATGGCTATAGTAAAATCTTGTTAACACTCTAGAGGCCACATTTATTGTCTGATCTTCATGAAACTTAGTCAGAAGATTCATCCCAATAATATCTTGGACTAGTTCAAAAATAATGCTGGTTGGTTGAAAAACATGGCCGCCAGGGGGGGCGGGGCATTTTTCCTTATATGGATATAGGAAAACCTTGTTAACACTCTAGAGGCCACATTTATTTTCCAATCTTCATGAAACTTGGTCAGAAGATTTGTACTGATGAAAGCTTTGATGAGTTCGAAAATGGTAACCTTTGCTTGAAAAAATGGCTGCCAAGGAGCGGGGCATTTTTCCTTAAATGGCTCTATATGGCTATAGTAAAATATTGTTAACACTCTAGAGGCCACATTTATTGTCCAATCTTCCTGAAACTTGGTCAGAAGATTCATCCCAATAATATCTTGGAAGAGTTCAAAACTGATGCCCGTTGGTTGAAAAACATGGCCCCCAGCGGGCGGGGCATTTTTCCTTATATGGCAATAGTAAAACCTTGTTAACACTCTAGAGGCCACATTTATTTCCAATCTTCATAAAATTTGGTCAGAAGATTTGTCTTATTGACATCTTGGATGAGTTCGAAAATGGTTACGTTAGCTTGAAAAACATGGCTGCCAAGGGGCGAGGCATTTTTCCTTATATGGCTATAGTAAAACCTTGTTCACACTCTAGAGGTCACATTTATTTTTCGATAATCATGAAACTTGGTCAGAAGATTTGTCCCAATGATATCTTGCATGAGTTCGAATATGATTTTGGTTGCTTTAAAAACATGGCCACCAGGGGCAGAGCATTTTTCCTTATATGGCTATATATGGCTTTAGTAAAACCTTAATAACACTCTAGAGGCCACATTCATGTCCAATCTTCATGAAATTTGGTCAAAAGATTGGTCTCAATAATATCTTGGATGAGTTCGAAAATGGTTATGTTTGCTTGAAAAACATGGCTGCCAAGGGTCAGGGCATCTTTCCTTATATGGCTATAGTAAAATCATGTTAACACTCTAGAGGCTACATTTACTTCCGATCTTCATGAAACTTGGTCAGAAGATTCATCCCGATAATATCTTGAAAGATTTCAAAAATGATGCAGATTGGTTGAAAAACATGGCTGCCAGGGAGCAGGGCATTTTTCCTTATATGGCTTTAGTAAAACCTTGCTAACACTCTAGAGGCCACATTTATTTTCCAATCTTCATGAAACGTGGTCAGATGATTTGTCCCAATAATATCTTGTTATCTCAGGTGAGTAACTTTGGGCCTTTCAGGCACTCTTGTTTGGTATGTGTGTCTACCTTCATGACTCACAGAAGAGTGTGAGTTTCATTCTGGCCGATTGATTTTTTAAGAAGATATTGGCCTTGGGCAGATTTCTCTAAAACAGCTGCTCTGTGGCTTCAATGCGCAGTAGGGGGCATTGTCTTACACAAACACAGGTCTTGTTTTATTTGATGATACAGTAATCTAGTGATAGGAAAGATCTATACTTAAATAGTGTCTGTATCCGCTTCTGCAGATTTGTTTGAAAAACAAATGCATTGAATCTTACAGGTGATTGTGTTGCTAGTAGGGACCAACAACCACGAAAACACCGCAGAGGAAGTTGTTGGAGGCATACTGGAATTAGTGAGCTGTATACAACAGAAGCAACAGAGAACTCATATCATTGTTATGGTGGGTGCTCAACAGGGGCAGAGATTTTTTTTAGTTATTGTTTGTACAATTTTTTTTTTTTCCAATTGAATTAACACACTTAGATCAAACCATATGATGTCCTTACATTTCTTGTGTCATATAAAATGTACATACATTTGTAATAATTCTGAACCTGATGTGCCAGTGTAAATTTGTTGTCAAATTTGGGGCAACAATTCTGCTCCATTCCTATTCTCAAAAGCATATGTTTTTTCCAAAATGCCTGCTTATAATCCCAATGATTGAAGGTGAATAAGTTAATCTCATTTTTAGCTCATCTGCCTTTCCAGCTGTTTTAGTTAAACCTAAGTAAATAGAATATTGAAAACACTTTTATTCTAAATTTTAAATTGATTTGTTAGCAAAAAAACAACACTTATTTCCAAATTTTATTCAAAACAATATAATTATTCCCAGCCCCATTTTGAAACTGGTGAAAAAACACATTGTAAATTAACATGTGCATGATTTCAAACATAATCTTTATCACATTTTTATTTTAAGTGTATTTTGAAATTATTTTGCATGTTTCCAGGGCATACCACCTAGAGGGGAAAACCCCAACCCTCTCAGAGAGAAGATTGCAAAAATCAACTCAAGTTTGGCAATGCAACTGGAGGATCTAAAACACTGCACATTCCTAGCAACCGACCCCACCCTGTTCATTGGTCACGATGGTAAGATCAGCCACATGGATATGCATGATTATCTCCACCTGACAAATAGGGGCTACCAGAAACTGTGCGAACCCCTGTTGGACTTGATACAGGACTTACTGCAGGAGTTCATTAAAGTGGAGAACACCTCCCAGGACTCAGACTCTCTGGCGGGAGATCTGGCCGTGAAAGATCCGTGAAGGGCGTGATGGAAAGAAAGAAAGGTCAATTATCTGAAGGCTGTCACCATACTAGTCAAACCTACCATGGTTGACTTTAGCGTAGACATGGAATGGAAATGTATGCTTTGTGCTCGTGATCTTTTTATCACATTAATGGAGCCGCACGCAATGAATACCGTTATTAAGTACAATTTTGACTTACATTAATTTGAGTTTGCTATTTTTGTTTTCAAATTGCATAACTGCAGACATCATTGGCTTTATTTTAAAAGCATGTACTTACATTTTTATCCAAGTGTTGATATTGTGTAGTTGCAAGCCATAATGTATGACAGTGTGCTATGGAGGGTTTCTCAATTCTTGTATCTGTGTTGTTATTTATATGCTATTGTATATTCATAAGTGAATATAAAAGCGTTGTGTTCTACAAACAGACCTATACTGCCATTTTTAGTAGTTTTGTTCAAGATAATGTCAGTGTATTTAACTTTTAACAAATTTACATAACATATGTTGTTACCTGTATTATTTTATCCATATTTTTGCAGCTATTTGGTAACCACCATTCTGTTTTGGTGTTACCTGAACACAATTTCCTCCCTGTTTGAAATACTCCATGATGTGCTATTGTTGCCAGTATATTTTGCTGAATTTTACAAAAAATGATATTAACATATTTAACAAGATGCCATACTAAAAAATTGCTAATATATTTATGTCAGGGTTGGCACCAATCGACCGCCCCCGGTTTTAACCAGCGGTTTTTACCGGTTAAAACCGCCCCGGTCAATACTCCCGAAGTGGTCAATACTGGTCGATTGAACTTTACCCCCAATTTTAATTTATATTCCATGCCTAATTAAACAATATTGATAATATAAATTAAACAGACATGTTGCCAATAATGTCTTAAGCTATTAATACCCACTATGTTATACCTGTTCATGCAATTTGTAGGCCAATCTCTCAAAATTTTGCAAATAAGTCAAAGTTTGTCAATTTGATTTTTCTGTTTGATTGAACTTTTTTTTAATTCTACTGAATTATGATGCTCAGATAATTCTGTGCTTGATTCAACAAGAACCTGTCAATTACTGTGTATGAGTTGTTCCTCATACCCCACTGTCCCCACAGTCTTCTAACAGTCTTCTCACCTATACAGGTTGGGGCACCCAAAACTGATAATAGGGCCTTAAATGGCACTTTTTTGACACAATCCTTACTTGTCATGTATTCTTGCATTGATTTCTTTAAATACTTTTTTAACAAAAAAGTGAAAAAACTTTAATTTTTATTGATATAAGAATAAAAAACATAATAAGAAATAATTATTAAAAGAAAAAAATTATTGAAAAGAAGAGTAGACCCACAATTGGAAAACATTATTTGTTGGCAAAATCAAGAACTTTGATTGTTTATTCATTTGAATACCAATTGAACTTTTTAATATGAAAGGGGAAAAAACCCTCTTAATACAGAAAGGAAACAAGTTAGAAGTAACTATTAAATTAATAGCAAGTACAATGTAATCTTCTTGTGTGAGTGATATGAAATAGACTTAGGGCAGATTTGCTTAATTGTCAATATCGGAGACATAACACTGCAAGCATTTTATTACCAACTAAGAGGCAAGATTTATAACCCTAGAATACACAAGAGTTCTGTTTGTCCATCTGCTTATCAAATAGATATATCAATAGATAAGTGAAATGTTATGGTACCTACAATAGTAATAATACAGATGTGATACACTGAGATAAAGATATTGCCTTAGTCCTTATGTATTTGAGGCTGTTTCCATAAATAATAAAGAAGTAACTTTGTACAGCTTTAAAGATTTTTTTACAATAAATAACTCAGAATTTTGTTTATTAATTACAGAATAATTATTGATTTAATATAAAATGGCTCCTTTGTAATGTTTAAATGCTACAATTTTCAATCCACCATTATTGACCAGTAAAGACCAGTAATGACCAGTATTGACCGGTTTTAACCGGGTATTGACCGCTGGCCTGGTCAATACTCAATTGACTGGTCAATATGCCAACCCTGATTTATGTGTTTATCGAATCCATTATCTTTTACCACATTGATGGAGTATCTACTGCTATTGTTTTGCAAATGTATACGGTACCTTAAACAGTGTGACAATGAATATTTACTTTGTGTCGGCTATCATGCTAGTTGATTGTTACTTGCTTTGATTAGCAATGTTATCCTCAACATAAGTATTGTCAGTGGTGTTACAATAATAATATATTGTTTTCTTTGTTAAGTGTTGAGTCAAACAACATAACTCATATTTTAAACTGTGATAAAGTGTTTCTACTATATGATAATTATGTGTACATCAATAAATTAAAAGAATATTCCCTTGCCCATGATATGCGTAGATATTTACTTTCACTTTAGGTTTAACAAGTAAAGTTTTCTTGTATGGAATGTGATTATAAATCACATGAAAAACTGTGAGAAATCACATGACAGTTAGTTTATACTTCTAATGTAATGAGAGATTATTATCAAGCATCTTACCATTACGTTACTACACACATTTTATTTTAAAATTTTCTGGAAAATAATAATAGATTTTCAAAAATGTGGATGTAAGAGGCTGAATGTTTGCATTACTTGCAAAACACATTTTGGCATAATAAATCATCTAACTTTATGTCAGAATTACTGTATTAATTAATTAATTAATATGTATAATTCATGTTTACATATATTATCTATTTAAACATTCTGTTCAGACGTGTAGGGGCATGTTTTATGTTGTATGTACAAGTGTATTTGTAAACATTCCCTCATGTGTTGCTTGTTTTATTAGATCACCTAAGCATGAAGTGCTCAATGTGAGCTATTGGGGTTACCCTATGTCTGGTATCTGTCATCATGGGTTATGTTATGTCATCCTTTAGCTTTTTATTGCACTAGAGGCAACACTTGTCATCAAATTTTGAATTCTCTTGCTCTGACTGATTATTTTTAAAATAGCTAGACCAAGTTCACATCTAGGTAAAAAAAACTTGGTCACAAATTCAAACTTGGGAAAAAAGTTTTATTATGCCCCCAGTAGGGTGGCATATAGCAATTGAACTGTCCGTCAGTCAATCAATGTGTCAGTCCGTCCGTCCGTCCGAAAACTTTAATGGCCATAATTTTTTCAATATTGAACATAGGAACTTGATATTTGGCATACATGTGCATCTCATGGAGCTGCACATTTTGAGTGGTGAAAGTTGAAGGTCAAGGTCATCCTTCAAGGTCAAATGTCAAACATATGGCGTCTGTCTGTCCGTCCGAAAACTTTAACATTGGCCATAACTTTTTCAATATTCAAGATAGCAACTTGATGTTTGGCATGCATATGTATCTCATATAGCTGAACATTTTGAGTGGTGAAAGGTGAAGGTCAAGGTCATCTTTCAAGGTCAAATGTCAAATATATGGCGTCTTTCTGTCCGTCTGTCCGAAAACTTTTAACATTGGCCATAACTTTTTCAATATATAAGATAGAAACCTGATATTTTGCATGCGTCTGTATCTCATGGAGCTGAACATTTTGAGTAGGGAAAGGTGAAGGTCATCCTTCAAGGTCAAATGTCAAATATACAGCGTCTGTCCGTCCGTCTGAAAACTTAAAATTGGCCATCACTTTTTCAATATTGAAGATAGCAACTTGATATTTGGCATGCATGTGTTTCTTATGGAGCTGCACATTTTGAAACGTGAAAGGTCAAGGTCATCATGCAAGGTCAGAGGTCAAATATATGACATCTGTCCGTCCGTCCGAAAACTGTAACTTTCGCCAGAACTCTTTTATGCCCCTGAATGGTGGCATATAGTTTTTGAACTGTCCGTCTGTCTATTCGTCAGTCAGTCTCTCCGACCGTCCGTCCGAAAACTTAAACATTGCCCATAACTTTTGCAATATTGAAGATAGCAACTTGATATTTTACATGCATGTGTATCAGGGGTCGGCCTAGGGTAAAATTTTAGGGTGAAGTGACTTCTTTCTTGACTGGCATTTAGGGAGAAGTCAGGAGAAATAAGGAGAAGTCATGTTTTTTTTGTTATATCTTGTATATCTTGTTATTAGTTGCATTATTTTTTTACCCTTTTAAATTGCTGAATACAAGATGTGCATTATAAATCCTGCTGATTCAATTTTCTTAACGGTATTTTTTATTAAATCTACAATCAAGTATAAAGAAAATAACACAATAAAAACCCTTTTACAGTATTTGATAAATTATATTTACATACACTACCAATCTACCCCACAATTAAAAAAAATGTTTGGGGTGGGGGGTATATTTTGATATTATTCATTTAATATTTATTTAATATTAATTTTGTCTTCTAAATAAAACATTATAATTACCCTATGCTCAAATTCAAGTAGAAACAACAACAAAAACATTTAAATACACAAGTCTTTGACAATCACAACAGTGTTTCCAAATGAGGTAAATTAAACCAATCTCTAAAAAACTGCAAGCTGTCAATGCTGTCGGTAGACTGTAGACATCAAAGGTCTTTGATGTTGGGGCCGATTTCTAGGAGTTAAAACTGTAAACTTGAAACACCTCAGCAGGTGGCAATTATGGCCAAAAGGCATTGATCAATACGGTACTATGTTACCGGCAGCATGCAGTACTGTCAGATACAGCATTAATACATTAGCTCCATAGAGGATGCAATGTGTGAAAACTATCGGAGATTTGACTTCATTTGTATTTATTTTTATCGGGTGTGAGAAAATAAATTGTTTTTGCTGGAATTTAAATGTGATGTTGCTTGACAGGAATTGTTTGTTTATGGATTTACTTGAAAAATAGGGCGAAATGAATTTTGCTTTTCTCTTTAATAAAGGCGATATAAGCTGACGTTCATCGAAAAATTTCGCCCGAGTCGCCCTCTTGGCTGACCCATGTGTATCTCATGGAGCTGCACATTTTGAGTGGTGAAAGGTCAAGGTCAGGGTCACATTTTTCAATATTGAAGATAGCAACTTGATATTTTGCATTCATGCAAATCTCATTGAGCTGCACATTTTCAGTGGTGAAAGGTCATCCTTCAAGGTAAAAGGTCAAATTTTGCAATATTGAAGATACATGTAGCAACTAGATATTTTGCATGCATGCGTATCTCATGGAGCTGCACATTTTGAGTGGTAAAAGGTCAAGGTCATCCTTAAAGGTCAAAGGTAAAATTTTGCAATATTGAAGATATCAACTCGATATTTGGCATGCATGCATATCACATGGAGCTGCACATTTTGAGTGGTGAAAGGTCAAAATCAAGGTCATCCTTCAAGGTCAAGGTCAAAGGTCACATTTTTTCAATATTTAAGGTAGCAACTTGATATTTGGCATGCATGCGTATCTCATGGAGCTGCACACATTTTGAGTGGTGAAAGGTCAAGGTCATCCTTCAAGGCCAAAGGTAAAATAAAGGTCCAGGTCACTATGACCTCTAATATAAAACATTAACATAGGCTCTAAAATCAAAGTGCTTCCACCTTCAACTTTGAAATTTCATATGTAGATGCACCTTGACGAGTTCTACACGCCACACCCATTTTTGGGTCACTAGGTCAAAGGTCAAGGTAACTGTGACCTCTAATATAAAACTTTAACATAAACCTTTACATTCGCTCTAAAATCAAAAACCTTTACATTCGCTCTAAAATCAAAGTGCTTCCACCTACATCTTTGAAACTTCATATGTACATGCACCTTGATGAGTTCTACACACCACACCCATTTTTGGGTCACTAGGTCAAAGTCGCTGTGACCTCTAATATAAAACTTAAACATAGCCTCTACAATAAAAGTGCTTCCACCTACAACTTTTAAACTTCATATGTACATTCACCTTCCTCATTTCTACATGCCACACCCATTTTTAGCTTGGCTGTTTTCTAGGTCAAAGGTCAAGGTCACCGTGACCTCTTAAAAAAAAAATTAATCTGGAAAATTTTCGCAGCCGAGCGTTGGCACCCGTTATGCGGTGCTCTTGTTTATCTAGGCATATTCTGATTCTGGCTCATGTGTCAAAAACAAGGTCACAATGTCAAGTTGTAGAAAAAAATGGTCACCACTATAGAAGCTACATCTATGACTCAATCTTGCTGAAACTTGGTCAGAATGTTCATCTTGACAATATCTAGGCTGAGTGTGAATCTTGGCCATGTGTGTCCAACAACCAGTTGTCCTGGTGAAGTATCGACAATTGGTGTACCTCACTCAAGTGAGCGCTTCAGGGCCAGCATGGCCCTTTTGGTTTTTCTTACAATAGTTGATATTTGTGTTTTAAGTATGCACCAACAAATTATGAAGTAAAGCTCAAGTCTTTGACTGTTTTTATCTTACTACAGGGTATACATTTTGGTATACTTAATACAGGTTTTGTACAGGGTATACATTTTGGTATACTTAATACAGGTTTTGTAACGGGGCAATATTGGTGTCTTTCGAATTTGTAAGATTTTTTTCAACGTATAATTAATCTTAGTTATCAGTGAACACTTAAATACTTGTGAGAGTGTTGGATATTTTTAGTCCCCTACCTGTTTCACCGGAGGGGACTTCTGGTTTTGTCTCCGTCCGTCACACTTTTCTGGATCCTGCGATAACTTTAAAAGTTTTGAATATTTGTTCATGAAACTTGGAACATGGATAGATGGCAATATGGACATTATGCACATCATTTCATTTTGTTCCTACGTCAAAAATTGTGGTTGCCATGGCAACAAATAGACTAGAAATAGTGCTGAAAATGGTGTTTTTTTCTGGATCCTGCGATAACTTTTAAAGTTCTTAATATTTTTTCATGAAACTTGCAACATGGATGGATGGCAATGTGGACATTATGCACGTCATTTCATTTTGTTCCTATGTCAAAAATTGTGGTTGCTATGGCAACAAATAGACTAGAAATAGTGCGGATAATGGTGTTTTTTCTGGATCCTGCGATAACTTTAAAAGTTATTAATATTTTTTCATGAAACTTGCAACATGGATAGACGGCAATATGGACATTATGTCGTCATTTCATTTTGTTCCTACGTCAAAAATTGTGGTTGCTATGGCAACAAATATAGTAGAAATAGTGCTGAAAATGGTGTTTTTTTCTGGATCCTGCGATAACTTAAAAAGATCTTAATATTTTTCATGAAACTTGCAACATGGATAGATGGTAATATTGACATTATGCACATCATTTCATTTTGTTCCTACGTCAAAAATTGTGGTTGCTATGGCAACAAATAGACTAGAAATAGTGCTGAAAATGGTGTGTTTTTTTTCTGGATCCTGCGATAACTTTTAAAGTTCCTTATATTTTTTCATGAAACTTGGAACATGGTTAGATGGCAATATGGACATTATGCACGTCATTTCATTTTGTTCCTATGTCAAAAATTGTGGTTGCTATGGAAACAAAAACAAAAAATTCTGAAAATTGTGAAATTTCTGACAATGGTGGAGCCGGTAGGGGACTTTTATTGCTTGGAAATAGTCTTGTTTATGTCTATTATTGAACAAAATGTTTCTTTAAAAAATTGGACTTTCTTTTTAAGAAGTTTATGTTGTAATTGATTTATTTCCCGATTTCTGTTTCTGTGGCTGATAAATACGTTTAGTTGAAATCCATTTTATTCTTGTTTGTACAAACACACAGGTTTAATTTTATAAGGTTATTTCCATTAACAAAAGTGTAAACATATTGACTTTTATCACGTGTAACATATTGCTGTATATCTGGTAATTTTGTGTCAATACTTTGCATGATATTGTGTGCTTTGATTATTGCATTATGTTAATAAAAATGTAAAAGTGTTGTGACTTCATTTAATGCCAAAGTATGAGGCGATATGGATGTATGAAAGTGAATTGGAATTACAAACTGGCTAATTTGTATGCATACCAAACACATGCAACCATTGCCTAAGAATTTAGTATTTTAAAAGGACATACAAATGACTTACGGTATTTAAAAAAATATGATAATACTATGACTGCTGAACAAACCTGTCATATTAACGCTAAATGTATTAAATATAAATGGGTAATAAAAAAGTTGGCAGGAATGCTATTACTATTTAGCATAATTATATAGTACTATTACTACTATATTAAGTTAGTAGTAGTATATCTTAATGAATGAAATTCGTACTCGGTCTGATACATTAAGTATACATACAAGCCCATTATTCATAACTTCTGAAGTTTTTTTAAGTCTTAAGTTACAAGCCCATTATTCATATTTATTCTGAAAAGTTTTAAGCTACAAGCCCATTATTCATAACTATTCTGAAGTTTTGTAGGTCTTAAGTATGCAATTTTTTTCAAGCAAAAGTAAGAACTCTCTGGGCGTGTATCAAAAATAATTTTTTACTATAGTTTAATAATTTTATTAATTTAATCAATATATTAATGTTACTTTATAAATATACATGTGAATATGAGTTATCTAATACGTCTATACATTGGGGAAAGACTTGTTATGCCTCATATCAACCCAACACAAATACATTTTAGTGTGAGCTGTAGTTTCTTAAAATTTGACAAGTTTATTACATGCAATACTATAGAGAATTATGTGATAGACCAAACATCGCATCAATTATATTTCTTCCCAGCACAAAACCCTTCTAATACAGAGGAATTTAAGTAATGGGCAGATAATAAAAAAAAACATACATTTATAGAACAAATACATTTATTCGAAAAAATGTTTGAACATGTGTAGGTACTACATTTATGCATGAACAGCAATACAGAATATTTATTGAGCAAAGTGACAAGACATTTGTGAATCATGCATTTACTTGCATTTGCATTTTCAAAAAGGCAAATATAATTTCATTTTTTGAATTTACAATATTGGAATATAATTTTTATTTAATTCAGTTTTTAAAGCCCAACGCATCCTCCTTTTCCATTTTACTGTAAGAATATCATACGGGTATTTAACGATGCCAATTTCATTAGATAAATATGTGATGATACATAAGTGGACAATTTAAATGTTACGACACTTCTACAACTTTGATATCACTAAAGCTTTTAACTGATTTGCAAATTGATTTCTCAAAATGATTCTTAATAGATTAATGGAATAAATACACATGTATGGTTTAAATTAAACTTAAGATATGTGGTAAAATATTACCAAAAAAAAAAACACTACCAAAAAAAAGTCCTAAAGTACATGTATTACAATAAATATTTTGAAATTTAAATGATATGTACTTAAATGTGATTCTTAAAGAAAATTATTCACAACACAAAGACAAACAACAGTTAAGAAATCATCAATTAAACAAAATGTGCCCCGATATCCCAAATAAAAAAATGTAAATAAAAACATGGACAATTATTATCACAGTCTGTTTTTTAACAAAATCACAAAACAACATAAAATATGGATTTTGAAGATAATATTGTTGATATCACAAATTTTTGTACACATATATAGTGTCAATAATCTTAATAGTAATAATAAAATACTGGTAAATAGACAATATAAAGTCTGCATTAACATACAATTTCAATCAACACATCCACTCTGACTTTGTAAGTACACATGTACGTTCCGACAAAATACAAATATCTAGAAGGCAAATGATAATATTTGTTTGCCTTCATTTTTTGAAACTTTGGTCCTTCAGTGTAAAACACTTTACTTCTAAATGAACTGTAACATCATTTTGCCAGTGTAAGATCTCTTGTGGAAATCAATGTGATATTTGCTAGGGACATTGATGGTGAAGTCCACATTTAATCATAGAATGCAAAACTGTCATAAGAAACTAAAATAAATCCGAAAGAGATGATAGCTTTACATGTGGTCATTGATTTGCAACATCATTATGTGGTGATGTTGTGGCATATTTTGGCAGTAGATGAACAGATTCACAAGTCAACAACAAAACACAACCCCATTTATGTCAACTTCTGAGAACAGTTTCAAACAATATCAAAATTCACCAAAGTTTTAACACTAAACCATAAGGGGTTTAGATTTTAGAGTTCAGTGCAAACACTTCGATAAGTTTGACCGCTGGACAGCAAAGTCACTTTGTATAGAATGCAGAGCTTCTTGTTCAATATAGGCTTCTTGTTCACAAATGTTAATCCTAGAGTCAATACGACACAATTTCAATCAAACATAATCATATTTAAATCTAGGAATCAGATAAAAATGTAAATGTAATGCATGTACAAGCTTATGATTTTTCTAAAGCACTCAGGCAAAACGAAAAATATACATATATTTATAATGACAATGTGCATTTCAAAACATTCAAACATCTGATTTGCTTTTCCTACAAGTTAATTATTGTGTACTACACCGACAGGTAACTGCACAATTGGAGTACTTTGTGCTTAAAATGAGATGCTAGAAAATATTACAATTATTTATGAACTAAAATCAGACCCTGAAATATATTTCAGTTTCCAGGATTAATAAATAAATGTTAATGTTGTTGAAAAGCTGTTATAAGTTTTGTTAATTGGTGTAAATGAAAGTCCTTCGAACCATTCTAATTTCGGTTCCATTGTTTCATTTTTTTAAATATTGATTGTTAAGATGTTCATTACAGAAAAATATTTTTTCCAAAATGCATTTCATTGAAATCAAAGTTTTATTTGTATCAACATACATATGAACTGCTGCTCAAAAAATAACAAAACCACCATCAAATCTACTAACTACATGTACATGAAAATAGTTTTAGTAACTATCTAAAAAGATGTATGTGCATTTCTAAATATAAAATCACAGGCATAATGATTTATTAAAACATTAAAGGCTTTAACAATATAAATAATTATCTGTATAAAATGATATGGTAACTATACAAAAAAAAATCACAATTTGCTAACATATATTTGATCAGTACAAAATATGATTCTGTTCACTCCAATACAATATTCTGTGGGTGGGGTAAGATATACCCCATTATGAAGAAGTGGTAGGGGAATGTTCAACTCTATTGCTACAGGTTCTCTGTTTCTATTCTGTAAATTCAGCATATGGCGCTCCTCCCGTGTAGTTAGACTGAAATGTTGAAAAAAAACAACAATTAAACAAACAATTAATTCTAGTTTTTGTTAAAAAATGCAAAAATTTATAATTACACTCTTCTTGAATTACCTTCTACTTAAAGAAGCTAATTAGAAGTTTATTTTTATGTATAGGAATAATTTCTTTATGCAAATATTTAAATTTTGGAACTAATAATTACAGGTGTTGAATAATTAATAAAATATCATGTAGATTCCATACAGAACAAACACATCATTATTAGATCTATAACATAGAACAATAATCTTGAAAAATAATATACAAAAAAAAGAAATGTGCACATACATAGTGACAACTTCCAATAATTTCATACTATTTTACAGCACCGGTACTTATAATACAATACAAGCAAAATCTTTGAACTGATATCCCCCACCAATATGCTTCTGGACACAAAAGTGTTATATTTGACACTTAAAAAAGCATTTTTTTCAAGATACAAAGGGCCATAACTCCATTATTAACAGATGGTGTACAATGCCATTTGGCCTGCATTATCCTAGTATCCATATATATACTCATACTAAGTTTCAATGAAATCCGTCAAAGCACTTCCAAGATTCTGGACGGACGGAAAGACGGACGGAAGGACAACGCCAAAACATTATCCCTCCGCTGATGGCTTGGGGATAAAAACTGAACAATGCAGTCTACAACTATGCAAAAAATATATGTAGAAATATCTTCAAAGGATCAAAAAACACAAAGAAAACATTATTTTATAACTTCTATTCTAGCTCTACAAGAATAACTATACCAAGAAAAGTATTATGTTCATGGAAATGGTACATGTTTTTTTATATACCGGTAACTATCTTAAATGTTTAAAGCAGTCATTTCAAAAGACTTAATAAACAGTATGTTTGACAAGTTCCACAATTGATTTAACAAGGACATGTGATTTGACATCATGAAAATAAAAGGAGAATTTACAAAAAGATATAAAACAAGCTCATGTAAAAAGATATAAAACTAGCTCATGTAAAAATATATAAAACTAGCTCATGTTAAAAGATATAAAACTAGCTCATGTACACTCTGCTGTTTCAATGAAAGGTTTAATAAAATTGGCAGCAAAATACAGAGAAAGCTTCTGGCCTTTACAAGTTATAATGTCTATACCTCCTAAAGTTCCCATGTAATTCCTGAGGTCTATCCGCTAAAAACGACAGAAAACTAGTTGAGACAGAACAGATAGGAACTAAAGAATCTCCTACTTTTGGTCCAGCACATAAAATCTTGTAGTTTATAGTTGTGTCAATAATAATAAATATTATTCAATACAGGTACTGAAATCTTTTTGAAGTTTTGAGCATCAAACGAAACTCAAACTCGTGATTTCAATTTTCTCTACAGCCAGTCAGAAACATAGAAATGCTAGTAATCATTTTGAATTGAGTATTTTATCATTTCTCCCTGATTTTTCTGCATCATTTAAATAAGACCAAAACAAACAAGAGGGCCATGATGGCCTTGTATCGCTCCACTGTTTTTTCTTTGCCAAAAAAACGTGCAATGCGCATGGGTTGAAATGTACTTAAGCATGTGACTTTCTCTTTCTATCCCTCGTCCCACTGGGGGTTTAAAGTTGGAAGGGTGAGCATTTTTATATATGAAAAAAGTTACTACCGTGTTAACTAAACAGACTTAAAAGCCTGGGAATTGTTGCACAGGTCCTTTGCTTATAACGTAGGTACATTTATCTCTCCAAAAGATATTGTCGTTCTTTCTATTTCACATATGTTTAGATGCTGAAGATCAAATCTACGCATTTGATTTGAAACAGATTCACAAGACCCATAGGAATCAAAATGCCTTAACCCTTTACCAAACGGCACATTTTGGACTTTCCCAATTTGAAAGAGGTTGCAGACGTCAATTAAATTAAAATGGAATATGAAGGAAATGATCAGGTAGAGTAGAAATAATTGTGATAAAAGGAGAAATTGCTCATCAACCCACACATCCCTAAGACCAACAGACCTGAGAATATTATGATAATCTAAAGATTATTTCTTTATATTTATAAATGTATTTAATTAAGTAATACATTTGACTTCTAAGATCATTTCATAACTTATATTAAGAAAATTATAAAATGGTCAGAAATATATATGGATTATTGAGCAATTGACAATCATATCCACAATTCATGAGTCACGATTCACAAATGTAACAATGAATCATTAGTAATTAAAAAGCAGCATAAACGATAGTAAAGAACATTGCACTTCATTAATTTCAACACCTTCTCTTGGATACGAAGTTTGAGTTTACCGTGCAGTATCATATATTGACTTTTCTTGAAATAATTATGTTCATGGAAGTTGTGTTTTTAAAATCAATAATATATTATTAAACTGGTTTAAACACTACAAAAAAGACATGAAATTAACATGTCATCCAAAATATTTTCATCCGGATATATGGTCACTTTCGACATATTTAAATAAAACCCGACTTTTTTCAGTTTGTAAGAACAACATTCATAACACATGTTCTTACTTCAATGCCTTTGTAAGCAGTCACCATCTGACCTAAAATGGCACTAAATGACAGGGTTTTATCTCATGTTTACAAGATGTTGATGTTGTTGGTCACAGCCAAACGGCCGCAGTAATCTCCATTGGTAAACGTCATATGTTCAGTTTTGTGACCTCCTGGGCCGGGTCAAATTTGAGCCCAGGGGAATAATTTGAACAAATTTGGTAGAGGACTATTAGATATCACTACATACCAAATTAAGTAGCCCTAGGCTCTATAATTAAGAACAAGAAGATTTTAAAGTTTGCACACAATAGGCCTTATTTAAACATATGTTCATTTTTGTGACCCCTGGGGCAAGGTCAAATTTGTTCCCAGGGGCATAATTTGAACAAACTAAGTAAAGAACTATTATATGCAACTACCTACCGAATTTGGTAGAAATAGGCCTAATGGTTATGGACAAGAAGATTTTTACAGTTTGCACAAAATGGGCCCAATATAAGCATATGTTAAATTTTGTGACCCCTGGGGAACGGTCAAATTTGATCCCAGGGGCTTAATTTGAACAAACTTGGTAGAGGACTATAAGATGTCATTACATACCAAATTTGGTAGCCCTATGCCATACAGTTATGGAAAAGAAGATTTTTAAAGTTTACACAAAATAGGCCTTATATAAGCAAATTTTCGAATTTTTGACCCCCCAGGGCAGGGTCAAATTTGACCCAAGGGGCATAATTTGAACAAACTTGGTAGAGGACTATTAGATGTCACTTCATACATAATTTGGTAGCCCTAGGCCCAATGGTTATGGACGTAATGATTTTTAAAGTTTTCACAAAATAGGCCTTACATAAGCAAATTTTCAATTTTTGACCCCCCGAGGCAGGGTCAAATTTGACCCCAGGGGCATAATTTGAACAAACTTGGTAGAGGACTATAAGATGTCACTACATACCAAATTTGGTAGCCCTTGGCCTGATGGTTATGGACAGTTAGATTTTTAAAGTTTTCACAAAATAGGCCTTATATAAGCAAATTTCAATTTTTTGACCCCCCGGGACAGGGTCAAATTTGACCCCAGGGGCATAATTTGAACAAACTGGTAGAGGACTATAAGATGTCACTACATAGCAAATTTGGTAGCCCTAGGCCCAATGGTTATGGACAAGAAGATTTTTAAAGTTTGCACAAAAAAGGCCTTATATAAGCAAATTTTCAAATTTTTAACCCCCCGGGGCAGGGTCAACTTTGACCCCAGGGGCATAATTTGAAAAAACTTGGTAGAGGACTATAAGATGTCACTACATAGCATATTTGGTAGCCCTACGCCCAATGGTTATGGACAAGAAGATTTTTAAAGTTTGCACAAAATAGGCCTTATATAAGCAAATTTTCAATTTTTTAACCCCCCGGGACAGGGTCAAATTTGACCCCAGGGGCATAATCTGAACAAACTTGGTAGAGGACTATAAGATGTCACTACATAGCAAATTTGGTAGCCCTAGGCCCAATGGTTATGGACAAGAAGATTTTTAAAGTTTGCACAAAAAAGGCCTTATATAAGCAAATTTTCAATTTTTTGACCCCTCGGGGCAGGGTCAAATTTGACCCAAGGGGCATAATTTGAACAAACTTGGTAAAGGACTATAAGATGTCACTACATTCTAAATTTGGTAGCCCTAGGCCCAATCGTTATGGACAAGAAGATTTATAAAGTTTGCACAAAATGGCCTCATATAAGCAAATTTTCAATTTTTTGACCCCCTGGGGCAGGGTCAAATTTGACCCCAGGGGCATAATTTGAACAAATTTTAAAGAGGTTCACCACATGAACATTCCTGAGAAATTTCATCAGAATTGGACCAGTTGTTTAGGAGAAGAAGATGTTAAAAGAAAAAGTTAACGCACGGACGCACGCACGACGGACACAGGACCATGACATAAGCCCCGCTGGCCTCTGGCCAGTGGAGCTAAAAATAACTTGTTTGAATAAACAAATTCAAAATTAAATTTACCGGTATATCATCCTTGAAGATCAAGACAGCATTAACCCCAACCAATAAATATACTTTAAATCAAAAAGATAGTCCTCCAGTCAATCTAAAATGTGTGTCATGTATGCTAAAAAATACATAACAGCCATATTACAAAGATCTCTTTATCAATGAAACCAGAAAAAAAATATTGGAAAATTGAGGAACAAGAAAAAGTGTTAATATTAAGAAGGTTGTGGGATGTCAGTAACAGGTATATGTTCAGTAAGAATTGTGTGGACTATAAAATTACCTTTAATATATTTCTCCCATATAATTTCTAGCATCTATTCGCTACAATGTGAAATAAAGTGATTTTTCCATGAATATTCATATTCTATTGATAAGCAATCAACTAATTTAAACTAAAACAACGTATTTTCAAAGAGGACATTTTCAACATTAATAGCAACTAAATTTTCATGATGCAAGCGGCCATACTTTTCAAACAGCACAAAGAACAAAGAATAATTGCTAACTGACAAATAACGGAATAAATCAATCAAAATAATGATTGACTAAGCTAGCCTAAAGGAAGCTGGAAGCCGTGTCAAGATGTTCTCATCAGCAATTTACGACTCCTAAGCCACAGTTACATTTTGAAAGAACCCTTTCCCGCTCAGGAGCAAACTGAAAATGGCTTTTGCAACCACCACAAAGCCAGAACAGCCTGCAATCAACTCGAAGGCTAAGGGTTGGAAATGGAGCCTTTAAAAAATTGAATCTAGTTAGAAAAGTCTTCAATGTAATTTGATTTTCAAGGGACTATGAAAATGTTTCAATGTGTATATAAGCGCTAAAGGGTTAAAACGGTCTAAGCAACAGGTTTACAAATTGTGACAAACTTTAGAGGGTTTATTGGAAGGGTATTGTGGCTTTTAAGTCACACCAGCGCACACACTGTTGTCTACGGCCTGGAATTTACCTCAGTAAAACAATCTATCAGCCTGTAATATTGGGTATGAGGTTATACATTAATACTAGCAAATATATAAGACATAAAAATATCAGTTTGACTTACAATTATTTTTAAATGTTCAAGCAAATAAATTATTTATTTATTGTTAAGCTTGAATTAAGTCATTAATCTCTATTATGCTTTACTGTATAATCTACAAAAGAAAGCATGTTGTTTGAGTCTTAGTCTGCTGACGTTATATCAAAGACACTATGTATTTATTAAGATAAATCATTTGTAAAAAGTATCAAACACAAAAAACAATTTGTTTAATGAAGCAAGAAATATTATTGCAACAAAAAGCTTTTATAAGCAGTTAAAAATGGTTTAATTTTCAACATGTTATTAAATTGACTATAATTATGTTGCTATCAAAACACAATAGCTTTTATTAATTTTGAAGGGTCACACACCCAAGTCCATATTAAGTTGCTTTAATATTATGACACAAAGTATGAGTAAGGTTAAAATTCCCCAAAAAGCGAGCCTTACATTTGGAAGACTTTCAAAAATCTATGAACAAACTGTTATTCTGAAAACAAAATTGTATTAATTGACCATCATTCTGTTCAACTCATTACCCATTTTTGCACGACAAAACATTTTTTACGGATTAAATAACTGGAACACAAGTGAAAAACCCTAATCAAAACATAAATATGATCTACGACAGTCTAGCTCACGCCAAAATACCTTGACATTGCCTTCTGGGAATTCATACAGGTTTCGATGGGTACTGTTTACTGTTATTCGGGGTTTAAAGCGCTCAAGAATATCTAGCGGTTCATCGTCCATACGCATCTTGTTATAATACTGACTCTATGGAGGGAGGCATTTGAGAACAATAATAAAAGTTGAGTGTATTCATGACTTTTGTATGAAACGTTAGATTCAAACATAACGTGCACAATTTTCTAAAGGAAATGATCATCTAAGAAAGATAGTAACTTGTGGGCCTCTATTCACTAAGCTCCATATGGAAAGTGTAAAGAAATTCCTTACATACATGACATAACAATTTTAACAAGAGCTGTGTTTGTGAAACACAATGCCCCCTACTGCGCTTTGAAGCAGCATGGCAGCTATTTTAGAAACAAGGTTATATTTTGAATGTAAATGTCACAGTGACCTTGACCTTTGACCTAAAGACCTCAAACCATGTTTGATTGTAGATCTCAATGAGATGCATGCACATGTGAAGTTTAAAGAACACAGACCCAAGAGTTTTCATTTTATGAGCAAAAAAAAACTCTAAATCGAAAGAAAAAAGACTTCATTCTGTACATATTAAATTCATTTTGGTTACCCAAAAATCTGACACATCAAAAGACTAATATACAATAAATATAATTGTATCTATGAATAAGTATTGGTTTCCAGGATTCAACCAGGCTAACATAACTAAATATTCTCAATACTTTTCTAAAACTGAATTAAACTTAATGTTAGTTCTTGACAAACACTACACTTTACACTATTGTAACCAATAACATCTAAATGTTATTTTACAGCTTCATCAAAAAACTGATGTGTCAATATTTGGGAAAATGGGAAATTGAAATTGCAATATTAAGTTTTGCAAGTTGTTATTTGCAAGTTTGTAATTTAAGACAAATGTAAACAAGTAAATATGTTTCCTGGGTCAAAATGGTGCTTTTCTAACTGGAATGCAAACATGAGCTCTCATTGCATCAAGATGACTTAAATATGCCAAGAAAACATCCCAAATAACAAGACAATTTCATAACACATAAGACAACCAAATACAAATACAAGAATAATATAAATACAGTCCAACCTGCCTGAGCGACCGCCTGTGAATAGCGACCAGTTGTCAATAACGACCACATTGATTTCCCCCGGAAGGATTTCACTATATTCTGTACCTGCGAATAACGCCCACCTGCCAACAACGACCAGCGACCGCAATTTTACATTCCCAAAGTCGAATTTGATAGCTAACAATGACCACGTCAATGACCAGCGACCACCATTTTACATTCCCAAAAGTCGAGTGACTAACAAAATCGTTTTAATTATCATAATATAACGTTTCATAACGAATAATTTAGATTTGACAAAACAGCATACACTAACTTATTAATACAATGACAATATATTTTTTGAAGGATTTTCTATTAAACTTTGTACGTTGTCATCGGTTTGCAAAATAAAAAATCTTGTATTCCTTGAAAGAGGCTTACAACGACCACTTCAATCATAACAATTAACGATTTCACAACTGTCAATAAAACAATGACCGCCATAATGCTGTGATAGTCACATGATAAACATCTTACCAGTGCACTGGTCGGTCGCTATGGAGATATTGGCAAGTGACAGTTTACTCGATAGCTGTTTTTTTTTGTTTATTTAACACACATTGCTAATTGGTAGTCACCTGCTTCTTTTATGCATATGGCAGTTTGACGAAGGTGTAAGAAGTTGCCTGTTTTATTTTATTGGCTCGCGATTATTTATATACTAATTGCCGAAAATAGCAAACGTTTGGGGCTTATATCAACTTATAAAGGAAATTTACGGTTTCTTTACAATTACGATGGAAATTGTACACATGCAATTTAAATTTATTCCTTTCTTAAATTTCTCTGTGATACGACGCGCATAGATGATAGATAAGTAAATTGTCAGTTTAAGTTTACCATAATGGCATCCAAGCGTTAGTTCGTTTGTTAGTTTATGTTTGGAAATTGAAATAATACATGTAAATATAAAACACAACTGTGATTTCAATCCTTTTTTACATTATACATGCTTTAGTATTCACACATTTAAACAATAGAGCACATACATCATACGGTACCTGTTAAAAGCCTACTAGCATATTTTGCAAAGTTTCAATCGACCCTGCGAATAAAGACCACCTGTGAACAAAGACCACAACGACCAAATCCCTCGAGTGGTCGTTATTGGCAGGTTGGACTGTATTACTTGACTATGTGCTGATAATGAAAAAAAAGAATAATTTAGAGCCCAAAATTAGAGAACACCCCAAGACAGCTTTGAGAAAACATAAAAATATCATACAACCAAGACCAAACCTTTTCATTATAAGACCATAAAACCAGGATTGATATGAATTATGTTTATGAGAACAATACAAATGGTAATACAAACACAAAGTATTCACATAACTGGGAAAGGAAAACAGTGTGATAGCATGATGTGTGGTTATTTTTATGGAAAGACAACAATGCAAACAAGGGTCAAAATTGTCACAAAACCAGGTTTTCAGTTAAAAAAGTCTGATAAAGGGAGACAATTCAAAATGTGTATTGTGTAAAATTGACCTTGATTTCTATAAGAAAAAAAAAAGAAATGTGTTTGTCAGAAACACAATGCCCCCTATTGCGCCACTTTGAAATTTTTTTTTTTTTTTTTTGTTTTGACCTTTGACCTTTAAGGATGACCTTGACCTTGAACATCCACCACTCAAAATGTGCAGCTTCATGAGATACACATGCATGCCAAATATCAAGTTTCTATCTTCAATAATGCAAAGTAATGGCCAACATTAAAGTGTTTTTTTGGACAGACTGACATACACACATACTAACATACTGACAGACAGTTCAACTGCTATATGCCACCCTACCGGGAGCATAGAAAGTCTGATAAAGAGAGACAACTCAAAATCAAAATGTGCATTGTTACTGAATGTTCATAGTTACATAGTTGTTTCAAAATCTATTTTTAGTTGCGGCGTCCTTGACCTTGGAGATATTGACGTAATTCTTTTGCGCGACACACCATCCAATAATGGTGAACAAATGTGTCGATTGATTTTAAAATGTCACAATGAATGACATAGAAAGGGTCCAGACAAGCTCATTTATGGCCATTTTTGACCTTCAAACTAAAATTGTGACCTTGACCATGGAGATATCGACGTGATTCTTTCGCGCGACACACCATCTAATGATGGTGAACAAATGTGCCAAATAATTTTAAAATCTCACAATGAATCACAAAGAAATGGCCCGGACAAGCTCATTTATGGCCATTTTTGACCTTCAAACTCAAATTGTGACCTTGACCTTGGAGACATTGACGTAATTCTTTCGCGCGACACACCGTCTAATGATGGTGAACAAATGTGCCAATTGATTTGAAAATTTGACAATTAACGACAAAGTTATGGCCCGGACAAGCTCATTTATGGCCATTTTTTGACCTTCAAACTCAAATTGTGACCTTGACCTTGTAGATATCGACGTAATTCTTTCGCCCGACTCACCGTCTAATGATAATGAACCAATGTGCCAAATGATTTTAAAATCTGACAATGAACGACAAAGTTATGGCCTGGACAAGCTTGTTCTGCCTGCCCGCCAGCCCGCCAGCCCGCCCCCCCGCCGACATTCGCTAATCTAATAACCTTCGGAAAACCTGGTTAAAATAGAGATATCTGATGACGACAATAATATTTTTTTTATAACAACCATGACACTGCTGTTAAAATGGATGACAACATTCAAATGACAATATTAAACCATAGGGCATAGAAATGTGCAAGTTGTAAAGGTAAAGGTTAGGCGAGTTTTGTTTTAAGACTGACTCTGTGAAACAACAAAGGAAATCTGAAAAAGGACAAATTGTGGCAAATGAATTCCGCATTTGTGCTTAAGAGGAAATGCCTCACTACCTGTCTTATAACAGACTAAGCTCATTCCCAGGTCGGCCCTAAAACAATTACACAGGAAACTTGTTGAGAAACTTTTATGTATGAATTAAAGACTAAACAATTTTATCTAATTTACCATACATTAAACCTAACTGATAAAATAACCAAAGTTGAATTAATGAACTGTGTATGGAGGTTTTATATTAATTATTAGAAAGCATGCTTAGCAAAAACATAACATAATATTTCAAAATAAAATAACTGAGAAACGTTTTGCAATTAGTTGTATATCAGAAAAGCTGAATTGTTTAGTTAGATGCTACTGCATAGCGCAAAAAAGTAAACATGATTTCTATGTAAGTAACTTAGAACTAGCACTAAATGTGCCAATTTTATGAGTATATACTACATGAACATAAATCTTGATTAAATAAGCTCTCATCTATGTGTCTAACAGAAATTGTTTGAGAAGTGAAATATTGGTATGTCCAGCTATCTAATATTTTGTCACCTCATGTTTTTAAATTATACGCATATAATGTGGATGGTAATAGTAACGGTCTTCAATAGGCTCCCCTAGCTGCAAATGTACAATCAAGTACTTTTAAAACTACCAAAGTGAATAAATACTGTTTCAGTCTTTGAAAAAAGGATATAAACTTTGCAGTAATAACAAAATTATTGCAATTAAAATAAAATGTTCTTTATTTCAACACTATTTAAAAAGTTAAAATAAAAAAGAAGTGAATACTTTCCACACCCTTTCATTCATTTTTAAATGGTAACCAAGCAACGACAACTAGAAGATATTTTATTTAAACAACATTTTAGATTCAAGCCTTATAAGGCTTCGCTATGCTTTCCAGCAATATTTGCAAATCCTTACACAACAAAAATCCTGGACATGTTGCTCTGTGTCTCTAAACACAGCTTAGAGGCACAAATATGTAAATCGGGAATGAAAAACATTGACGTCTCTAAGCCCAGCTTACCGTGGATTGGGGGTCATGGATGGCCTTGTCAAGGTTGTACTTCCTCAGATCCTCGCCCTTCCTGTTACCACCCCCACGCCGGCCAAAGAAGGCGTCCTGAGTTTTGAAGTGCTGGAAAAAGAAGAAAACAATTATTATTGAGGGAAATCCCAAACCATTTTCTTTGACCTTTGCTTATGTATAAATAAAAATTGTACAGTTAATTGCTATAGAACTATAAGTCCCCTTCAGAAGACATATGCTGGCAATGCCATCCCCTCTCAAACATGCATACAACCTCTGACCTAAGATCTGTAACAAAAACTTTTTATCCAGTTATCTTTAATAACTAAGGAAGAAAATCGGTGTGCATTACGTACCGTGACTATGCTCAGCTAATAACCCTAAAGAAACACATTCCGAAATATAAGATAATTGAATAATAGTGTTTATGGGGGGGGGGGGTCCTATGAATCTGGATGAGGTTAATAGTTGGGTGGGTGGATTTGTTTGTAGGTGGGATTTGTTTATTTATGGGTAGAGTGTGTTGGTGTGCGTAGTTCATATGTTGATGGATCATGATGGTGTTCATATATGGGTGGGTGAAGGCCATATGTTCATGTGTGTTAATCATATTTAGATGACTGGGGTTCATATGTGGGTGGATGGGGCACATATATTGATGGATGGTGTTCATATGTGGTTGTTTTTTTTTCATATGTGAGTGAGATTAACATGTGGGTGGATGAGGTATGTATTTCGGTGGGTGGGGTACTTATATGGTTTGATGGGTTTCACATTCCTGTGGGTGGGCATATGTTGATGGATGGTCTTCATATAAGGGAAGGTGTGGTTTTTATGCAGTTGGGTGAGAATTATATGCAGTTGGGTGTACATACCTCCCTGGCCTGACGTTTCTCCTCCAGCTGTCCCAGCCTGGTGTTCCTGTTGCGCTCCTCGATCTGATTGGCCAAGTAGTCATGGTACTCACGCTGCTCGGACACCGTTGATCTCTCATACTGAAAACAGCTCGCATATGTCTTACATAATTATAAAAAGACTGATTTTTTTTAATAAATACAAGGTATTAAAGTAAAGCAAGATTCTAGAGCATCAATCTTTCACAAATAGTTGTTAATGTTTCATCCTTAGATTGCACCTGTACAACAGGTGTTAGTTTCAACACAAACAAAGTTTCATTATATACTAAAAATAACCATCATTAAACACAATTTTAATATATAAAAAAGACCCGAGTTGGGTATCAACTGTGCCTTTAATCCAACACATGCACAGACATCCACTGAACAAACATAGCATAACAAATCCATTTTAAGCCTTTTTAATTTTGACAATGTCATAAAATGAGGTAAACTTTGATATACTGCTCAAAGTAAACCGATAATTTTCATTATCACACAAAACATAAAGTAGTTACGTTACATACTGGGTTGGACATGGCGTGTGGCAGGTGGTGGTTCCCTATCAGTCCAGACGGCTTGTACTTTGGGTATCCCACCTTCTGTTGCCTCATCACATCTGCTACCTCCACAAACTGGAAGAAAACAAACAGAAATAGATCCCACCTTACAAAAAACGAGAGATCATTTATCATGTTTCTGTGTTATGGTGTGTGTTTTAAAAAGTACAATTTTGTTTATAAATTATTTTTGCGGATTTTGTGAAGCCAGAAGGGCTTTTTTTCAGTGCCAGTATTTGATTAATGTCTTTTTTGGAATAAGTTTTCTCTGCTAGACTTTGACTAAGTATACATATGTTCATGCCTGTCAGCCACAGTGCCAGTGTTTCACTCACCCCTTGTCTGGCATAGGCCTTCTCTGCCTCCTTCCTAGCTCTCTCGTATGCAGCCTGCTGACCTATAACACAGATGTAACCACGTATAATGCTATTACACTTTATATTAACATTCATTATGGTGTCTCAATTCACATTAATATCCTTATTATTTATGTCACATTTTACACTACCGTGCATTTATTATGATGTGGAGTTTCACATGACCTTGTATTATTAAGTCATATTTCCTATTACCATACATAACGATGTCAAATTTCAAATAACAATACCTAATAATGTCACACTTCACATTACCATGCAAAGGCCTGCATTATGATGTCATATTTCAAATTACCTTGCATTATAAAGTAACATTTCCTATAACCATACATAATGATGTCACATTTTACATAATACCTTGTATTAAGATGTCATATTTCACATGACTATACATAATGATGCCATAGGGATATATATAATATCAACAGGATATTACCAATGGTGTCCAAGAGTTCGTGTTTGTGGGCACGTCTGGCACGGGCTGAATCAGACAGCTGCAAAAAGAAATATCAGTATTTCTGATTGATTTTATACCACAACTGTCAGTGTAAACCAATGAACTTGCCAAAAATAAGAACTTGCCTCATGACAAACTTACTAAAAAATACAAAAATCAGCCAGCAATCAAAATCAAAGGCCTTTTAGTAAACTGACAGGAACTAATTTTTATGCTAAAGTCCAGTTAATGAGGATTACATTTTACTGGTTCAATAATTTAAAGATGTCAGTAAGAAAAAGGTTTGATGGTCCTTCAAGTTTCATTGATGTCCAGAGTGTTACCATCTGATATTGTGTATGCTATCAAACAATCTTTAGTCAAGGTGAGGAACTAACATTATATTTTAGGCATGATTGACCACCCTAATTGGTTCAACTTTAGCAGTCATGTGACTTTTCCAACAATCTAAGGCCAAAGAGAAATTTTAGGAGCCATTAGCCAGTCAGCCTCTGAGGTTACTTCCATCCCTGCAAAGAATCTGGTCCGCACTCCTTGAAGAGGTTTAATGCATGTGTGTAAAGTGTCCTCCAATATTGGCCTGTACACAGGCTAATCAGGGATGACACTTGCCTCTTTAATTGTTTCATTTGTTTCAAGGAAGACTCTTCTTTATAAAATCTAGTTTAGGCAGAAAGTGTAATCCCTGATTAGCCTGTGCAGACTGTACAGGCTAATCTGGGAGGACACTTTGTGCACATGCATTAAAACCCCTTCTCACAGAGCCAGTATATTGGTTGTACATACCTCTCGACCCAGCGTTCCCATGCTTCCCTGAATTCTGGTCCTGCGCTGACCGGTTGAGTCAGTCAGTGGGGCCCCACCCCCGTACTGACCCCAGGGGGCAAAGGGCTCGAAAGGCTCCTTGTTATGGTTCTCCAGGGTCTGCCTGCCCCTTCGGACCACGGGTGCATTGTAGTCATGTGTGTAGGTAGTATTCGTGTTGTAGAATTTGCCAACTGCAAAAGGATTGAAAAGCAATGCATGTTTTATTAATATATTATTAAATGCCACATTTGCAGGTGCTTTTTTTCTGTATAATGGAGAGTGATATAAAGACATTAAAATAAATATTACAACCATTCTAATAAACACTAACGAACTAAAAACAACTACAAAACCTTTCAGTAATTATAAGATTCGTGGAAATGTTAACTAAGTTCAATGTGTGCTTATTTTGTGAACAAATCATTATATTAAGATGAAAAATGGTTCAAATAAAATGATCCATGAAATGTTAAGATAAGATGGCATGCAAAATGGTTAAGATGAAAACACACCATTAAGTATTATATAAATACAGTATGAATGGGTAATTAAAACACATCAAGGCAAACTGTTACACATGGTCAAAATGAACAAAATGTATGTGCAAGGTGAGTTACACTTCATGAGGGTGAAGCATGAAAGCTTAATGAGATATGGTGGCATGTAATCTATCCCTGCACGGTTACACATCCCAAAGCCTTAAACCCAAATCTGTGTCATATTTCTTCAAATTTTAATTAATTTGTCTTCATTTACACCATCAAATTTCTTGAAAAAATGTATTCTATATAAAAAATATCTGTTACCATGTGCTGTGCAATAATATAATCTTTTGTGGAAATACATGTGAATGAGGAATCAATATTTGTTAAGAAATGTAAATAATTTGCTCAGATTGCAATGAGTAATATTTTTTAGGAAAATAATGGTTATTTAGCAAAATTTGCATTCATGACAATTAAAACAAAGACAGTGTTAAGTTTTTGATGAACAATAGTGAAGAAATGGACTAGGATAAAACCTGTTCATAGAAGTGAATATATTTTCTCAATGAATCATATCTGAATGCATGGAGCATTCTTTCACTATATCAACTTAATTTACAAAAAAATATCAAATGTTTAGTCCAACAATAACATTAATAATTGCTATAAATTGCAGTGCAGAAAATCTAAAGAAGGAACACAGGGTGTTTTCAAAATAATGACAACACCTTTTTGTAATTGATTTTTGGTACAGTTATTATTTTCGACTTTTTTGTACACGTTTTTTTCTCAGGCAAACCTTTTCCAGTTATGAGGACAAAACAATATGAATCAAACTGATTTAATAAAATCACATAAAACATACTGTCTATTTTTTCTGTTGTCCAATTTAAAACATATAATTTAATAACAAACAAACTGATTTAAAGGCACTGTTACCTAATTAATTCAAAAAGCCACACACATTAAACAGCTGCCACCATGAAATGAGTTAAATACTGAAAAACACCCTGTGTTAGGTAATAATTGATTGTTTCTACCTGGGTGTCTGTCTGAAATACAATCATACGCATTAGCACATTGCTTCACAGGTAGAAAACATAATTGTATTAATATTCTTGTATACCTGTTTAAATTGCGAAATTGTGCAAAAGTCCATCAATATATATATATGTATATAATTATGTTTTCATACATTAGTTTAATATAAGTATATCAAAATTGACTGATCACTCTTGTCAAAGTACAAATTAAACAGTGCGCTAAAAAAACTGGGATTACTACATGTGCTTAAAGTATCATGCCAGATAAGCCTGTGCAGTCTGTGCAGTCTGCATTGGCTAATCAGGGAAATACTTTCCCGCTATTTGGAAATATTTGTTTAAAAGTAGCCTATTCAAAATACACCTAGAGGACTGCTTTGTGAGCTCAAATTCACATAGAGGACTGCTTTGTGAGCTCAAATACACATAGATGACTGCTTTGTGAGCTCAAATACACATAGATGACTGCTTTGTGAGCTCAAATACACATAGAGGACTGCTTTGTGAGCTTAAATACACATAGAGGACTGCTTTGTGAGCTCAAATACACATAGAGGACTGCTTTGTGAGCTCAAATACACATAGAGGACTGCTTTGTGAGCTCAAATACACATAGAGGACTGCTTTGTGAGCTCAAATACACATAGATGACTGCTGTGTGAGCTCAAATACACATAGAGGACTGCTTTTTGTGTTTTGTGAATGGCATAAGAAAGAAATGACATAACATATACATGAACAGAACAGAATAAAAGATTGGGGTGTTTTTGAAAATATCACAAGTTTACTTTGTATTCTACATAAAATATGATGATACACACACTTGATGCTAAGAAAAACTTTGATTAAAAAAGTCAAACATTTGAACAAAAGAACAACACAAGCAGCCACATCAAATCTGGACATATGCATAAGCACTTCTATGGAAGTTGTTGTTGTCATCACAGAATTCGATAAATGATGCAGTGGCAGTGGATGAAGGCACCCTATCTTGGGAAGTAATTACCTTCAATATTGTATGGAATTTGACTATGGCTTGTATTTGTAACAAAATTCTTTTTTAGTGAAATTACAATTCTTTTAATTTTTGCCAGCATACTGAGACTCTGATTTTATGTGACTGAGTTTGAGAACATTTTAAACATGTTCTGGGAAAACTGGGCTTAATGCATGTGCATTTAAAGTCATCCCAAATTAGCCTGTGCAGTCCGCACGGACTTACCAGGAACGTCTTTTTTTGTCTACACTGGATGTTTGACCTACTTTGAACAAAAAAATTCCATAAAAGAAAGTGTCATCCCTTATTAGATTGTGCTAACACTTTAGGCACATGCATTAAGCCCAGTTTTTCCACCACAAGGCTCATGTATGTACCTGGGCGTCTCCTTGTCAGGTAGTCAGGAAGTTTCTGCTCAGACTCGCCAAAGTAAGCAGCGTCCCGGTTCTAAAAATAAATGAAAGCCAAATATTGATTAATTAAATCCTGCTTCTAATAAACGCATTAAGGTCAAAACAAATGATTCCTTGTACTAAAAATGCTAAAAGACACATTAAAGCATGATAAATAAAGTGATCTGTTTTCATTAAATAATCTTTCAAAGAGGTTTTTAATTTTTAGAAATAAAACAATACTTTTCTTAAAATGTAAATATGTATTACATCATTGATCGTGTTGTCAAATTAAACAATGAACCAACTCATATCTTAAAATATATAATTCATTGAAACCACTTTGCCTTAAATATTATTGATATACGTACTAAAACTGGTAATCAGTACTTACAATTCTCATTCCTGTTCGATCTGTCTGAGGTTCTATAAGAATCAATGAAAAACAAAATTAAGAACTTATAAATTAAAACAAAATGATGTTTCATATTAGCTAATTGTATTATTCAACTTTTTTACAAAACATATAATTGGTAAAAACATAAAATATGTTTACATATGATAGGTTCAACAAACCTGCAAATATCAACTTTAAGTCAATTCCAAAAAGGTACAGATGTATGCATTAATTTCATAAAATAATAATGTAATAAAATTGTGACAAATCAATTCCAAGCACAATTACTCAGTGACTCCTGTATTGTTATCAAAAGATTCTACTCACATATTGAATATTTATAACATCATTAATCTTGCATTATTTCATCTAAACAGTGTTCAGACTAAATTAACTTGCACACCTCTACCCCAGTAGCGACTAAATCTAATTGAAGTTGACGTTTAATTGCTTTTCACAATGTTAACAATGTCAATCAAAGTGCTTATTTTAAAATACAATTATAACAAGAAAAGGCAGCTTAGAGCTCTATAGAACAATTCTTGTATACTTTACCCCCCCCAAAAAAGTAATGTAATACTGTTAAGAACTTTACTGCAAAAATAATTTCTAGGTTTGTCAAACAAATGTTAATTATTCAGCTGTTGTAATTAACTATCAACTTTGAAACCAATATTCAAATCACTGAAGAATGTTAAGAGTGCTATCCAAACATTAATTTGTCCTTAAAGCACAAATATTTATAGTTGCTTATTGTGAAAATAAACTATTTTGCAGAACATGAATGATATTAATCGCCCAATTGCACATCATGCTTTTCCAGAAACTGTTTCTATTAAACTAAACTAAATCAATAGAAAAGCATGCAGTGTTAAATATGAACAAAAAAGATCAATTAACAGGTATATAAAACTGCAATACATTTCCTTGAACATAACTTTTTAAGTAATATATTTCCACTTCATGGCAATGAGTAACATTTTGCTGTTAATCGAAGCTCAAACAATGCTTGTAATAATGTCAAGCCGACGCTTTGTTAATTGCGAGCAAAGCTAATAACTTCTTAACAATCTATTGTCAGTACACTGATCTAAACTTTGGTTATTCCTATCGCAATTACTTCATATCTACAATGTTACTCAACCATAGTTTCTACGATAAATCATTTCTTACCAAAGTCGTCAAAATATCTGTCATCTATAGAACAGTCACAAAAATAACTTAACATCAAACAAATGATTTCTTATTTGTTAAAATTGAATATTGTTGAAGAAATGAAATGACAAGCTTTAATTTTTCAGATTGTGATATCCAATACTTAAACGATGCAACACCATTATTGTTTTTAATAACATGTACATTCGCAAAGTATTATTTGTTTGACCTAAAATCTAAGAAATTTAGTTTCAGTTAATATCAAACAGGATTTACCATGAAACCAAAGTAACATAAAATGACTTGTACCCAAAATTAAAACAAATTGCTACATGTATGAGCCACGTCATGTGAAAATGGGACTTGAGCCATAGGCAACCAGCAAACCCCAGGCCAGGGTACATATTTATTTGTGCAGTAAGGGGCAACCTTGTTCACTATAAAGTCGCGCAAGGTTTAGTGATCTCATAAACAGACAGAAAAGCTCCTCAACAGACTGGGCACATGTTCAGGCTGATAGCATAGGCTCACTTTCACATGATGTAGCTCACATTTCCCAGTTAACAATTTACTTTTTAAGCAAATATTGCAGTAAATGCTTCAAATTGCCTCTGGCACCACGCTCTGAAATTCTAACACAAAATTATTACAAAGGACAATAACATTTACAATAAACAAAGACTGCTAGTGTTTCTGTTATGATGCTCTGCTCTAAGCTATTTCATCTTCCAAATTTATCCATGAAACATTTCCACAAGGCAATACTGATACAAATGCAGTATGATCCAACAAATGTTATTATTATTCTCATATATATAACTATGTTTGTATTAATCAGCAACGATTGTACACACTTATCAGCATATTTGATCATTTTCCTGAACACTTACCTGGTACAATTGTTGGACCAAAATAGTAATTTATGTAACTGACTTTGAACTAATTCGGCAAAATAGGGGGAAACCCGGCCCCATTTTTTATATTTTTAACAAAGGGATAATTTACACATTTTTCAAGTAGGCGTTGTGGAAGATGTCATGTACTTAGACAAGTGCCTGCAAAGCACAGAGATAGCCTTACCGGCATACTGGTAGAAAAAATGTCCACCTAAAATACAATGTGCACAATAGACACACGCATATATGACAGAATGACATTCAGAGCTCCAGATAAGATGCATATCTGCGTATTTACGCATTGGAAAATTAGATAAACGCTTTAAAAATCAGCCCAGTACGTAACATTACACAATACAAATCTTGGTACATATTTGTGATTGATTAAAAAGCGTAACCGGTTTAACCAATAATCTAGTTGAGTGTTTAGTGAAAGTTAAACTTTGAATCAAAAGTAAGTCAATCAAAAGAACCTTGTAATCAAAATGGTGGCCGATTGTGTTCTAAGTTCGAAAAAGGGACGTTTCAAGCGAACAGCGGCTCCTGCAGGAAGTCTCTGTATATAACAAGACTATTGCCAAGCAATATAAGTCCCCTACCGGCTCCACCATTGTCAGAAATTCCACCATTTTCAGATTTTTTTATATATATATTTGTTGCCAAAGCAACCAGAATTTGTTATGTAGGAACAAAATGAAATGTTGTGCATAATGTCCATATTGCCATCTATCCATGTTTCAAGTTTCATGAAAAAATAATAAGAACTTTAAAAGTTATCGCAGGATCCAGAAAACCACTATTTTCAGCAGTATTTCTAGTCTTATTTGTTGTCATAGCAACCAGAATGTTTGACGTAGGAACAAAATGAAATGACGTGCATAATGTCCATATTGCCATCTATCCATGTTTTAAGTTTCATGAAAAAATATTAAGAACTTTAAAAGTTATCGCAGTATCCAGAAAAGTGTGACAGACTGATTGACTGACTGACAGACGGAGCATAAGCCATAAGTCCCATCCGGTGAATCCGGTAGGGGACTAACAATATGCAATCAGAAATAAATCTTATGATGCTTCTAGAATTGTTAAAATAATTTTAAGCAATCTAATTGTTGAAGAAGTTTATAGTTTACTTTCATAGACCACGGGAAGTGTTACTTTATTTTGAATCGTACAAGCAGTGCCTTAACTTTGTTTAATTGTGAAATGACGTTCGTGTACTATATGAATACTATATGAAAAAAAGACCCAATCAAGAGTAACTCGTTACAACTGTAAGTTTAATATTTTTAAGACATTCTGTTAATATCATCATTTAAAATTTATTTTGTTCGCACTTACTAATAACACATAATAATATTTCTAGATTAAACACGCCATGTACTATGTCAGTTTTCTATAGAAATGGAAAATACCCCTCAATATTCTAAGATACCCTTTATGGCTGAAACAAGTTAGTAGTAAAATATCCTTTAACAATAGTATTCGGGAGAACAATACCGTTAAGACTTAATCCGTATCTGGAACTCTGATGACATGTACAATAACACCTTGTTATCCTTAATCATACTCTTTCACAGATTACACCACCATTTGGAACTAGAATACAATGGCAATACATTATGAACTTTGTATTCTGATTACAGTCCTTGGGATTACACTCAGGAAACAGGTTGTAAGCACTTCCAAAACACAATACTTCACATTATTAAGGCTGTCACACTATTGCATATGCTACCATTATTTAATTACCGTAAATACAAATAGCGAAGAAAGAGTTCTGTTACTGTGAGTTCATTTAGCACAAGTCTAAAGAAGTTCATTTCAATATTCATTTGTTAGTTAAATAAAATACCTACTTTGGTATTCTGATGACATGCTAAAGTTTATTTGCTACCTGTTAAGCACATAAACCCCAGTATGTAAGTATATGCCTTTTTTCCATGTGCATAAGGACATTTTTAAAAAAAAGCTTCAATAGGCAAATCAAACATTTTTCTCATACACAATAGTGTGACAGTTTCATTGAGAGAAATCTACAGCTGGGCCCTTCATAGAACTGTTAAGGAGAAATGAAAATAAGGCTTTCTTAAGAAAGTCAACCTAGAGAATGAATGGCATCAAGAGCTTGATTGATGCTAGAATATATAAAAAAAAACATTCAGAATTTAAGCAAGCAAAGGAAAATGACTTGTGTAATAGCTTAGATGAGCAAAGAGTGAAGAAAAGCAACAGCAAGAAGATAAAAAAAGGATAAAGACAAACCTATGGTAAAGAGGTATCCAACAAAGCTTGGATTGTCAACTAAGCTAGGCTTGGCTGTGAAAACACAAAGTGGCTCTTGGGACACTAAGAAAATCGAAAGAGAAGTGCTCAATCAAGAATAAGTAAATTAAAGAAAAACAGAGGAAAGTGCTCAGTCAAGAATAAGTAAAGGAAATAAAAACAGGGGAGAAGTGCTCAGTCAAAAACAAGTAAAGGAAAGAAAAACATGGGAGAAGTGTTCAGTCAAGAACAAGTAAAGGAAAGAAAAAAGGTTAAAAGAAGGAGGAAAATGAAATAAGTGAAAGGTAGAAAATATCATAAGGAAAAATTGAAAAAGGCTTAATAAATACAGCAAAGCTACTTAAGGGATTTTTTTGGTAAAATACAAACAGGGAAGAAATATTAAAATATAATAAATTATACATATACTTAGAAGAGGAAGATTATGAACAGATAAACTAAAAAGTGAATGTCAGGATAATTTGGTCAGAAAAAAAAGGAAACATGAAGGGGAGGGTATTATTTAAAAATTTAGAAATACCTGTTACACACAATCTATAAACAAATTCTGACTAACAGCAGGAAATAAAAATAATTTTACAACACTGTTGTACAATGTGACGATCTCTTTCTTACCGGACTGTGCACGCGGGTTGACATCGTAGCGAGGACGGTCACTGGGGCGGTCAGTGAAGCTCATGTCGTCCTGGGCCTTCAGCTGGAAATGGAAAGCATGTGTCAATGTGTTACATATGATAAGAGTTAGGTCATGCATGTTGAAACTGTTGCATGCTATATGAGGCAAAATTGATATTGTATTTGTACTTCCCAAGGTCAATAAAGTTACAAATTCTTTTCTTTTATTTTTTTAACTCATTCCTGGTTTTACTTTTACAAATGCCCTGAAAAACTTTGGGTCTATAATACAATGATGTGTTGCTTCCAGAATAGTTGTAAGTCCTTCCTATCCCTGAAGCATCCATACTTTCTTACAATGATTCTCTCTGTCACCTGTGCAATTATTAATGCTAAGTTGCAAAACGCAAAACAACATGCATGTGCATTTAAAACCCATTCCTATGTATCAATCAATATCAACTTCACAGTTTGTGTAAACATGATGCAGAAATTGAAGTGATTTTTGGATGAAAGTGATTGGATGAGATGGACATATAGATTATTTGATATGATTGATTGAAAATTGGATGTTATTTATTATATAGAACGCTGGATTTGAACTTCTGAATATTTAATATGATTGATGGGATATTTGGTGTTATATACCAATTATTACAAGTTAATCCATATTATGATAATAAAACATTTAACTTGAACAAACATACTTTGAAGTGAGAACATAAAAATTGAAAGTGCATGTGATGCCATGTAAAACTTTACTTGATTTCTACTCGAGTTATTTATAATAGTGACAAAAATTAATAACAGGTGATGACAACATTTGTTTTAACCTGCAGTTTCAGATCACTTTGATTGCCTAGTGCATCAGTAGATTGTTTTGCTTTGATATCAACTTCTTTATGAACAGTCACATCATTATTGAAATTGATGGCTTTAGCAGATCTTTTTCTTTCCAGTATTGGACCTCTTGGTGCATAAAAGCTGGTGATTTGCTTCAGCTAAACAGTGAATTAGAAGTAGAAAATGGTGATCATGGTAAGCTATAAAAATAACCCAATGGCATTCTTATAGGATTAGGAATAAGCATACAAATGTGCGCACGACAGAAAATTTCACAGATCTGAAAGTATGCTAAAAATAGCCTTAATTTAACAAATATTGACAAAAATGTATTAACCTGCAAAAAATGTCTTGCCTATTGTTCTTTTGGCATTGCATTTTGAAAATTCCATCCAACATTATGCAATTGTGCTTCCTTAACCTATTGGCCTTCCTAAGGATATTCCTTCTGTTAAATCAAAGACAAGTGAATGGAATATCAGTAAATCATTTTTTCTTGTGAAGGATATCACCAAAATCTTGGTAAGGAAAATTAGGCAAATCATCCTTTCTTTTATTGCAATGCATGCAAAACCACCGCCACAATTCTAGTGTTGTTGTCATGGCATTAACAGTACACAAAAGTAAACTCTACATTGCCAATGTTCCTGTCACCAATGTGCAAGCCATGAGGCCATGTTATTGGCTGCCATGGTTACCTGGAGGTCAGTGTCAACGAGAGGTCGCGATGGCAGACCAGCAGGTCTCATTAAATGTTGGGGTGCCTCACGCAGCTAAAGCGATTGGGTTTCAAGGTTATCTTAAGTAATTTCAATTTTTCTGCACATTGTCTACAGATTTTAAGAGGCACTCTGGGAAAATAAAGGCTTACTGCATGTGCTAAAAGTATCGTTCCAGATTAGCCTGTGCTGTCTGCAAGACACTTCTTTCTGCTTTTTATGAAATTTTCCATTTAAAGGAGGTCTATTCCTAACAATCTTCATGTGGAAAATGTTGTCCCTGATAACCTGTGCAAACTGCACAGGCTTATCCTCTGGGGTAATACCTTTATATACATATGCATTAAGCCTGGCTTACCCAGAGACCCACTCAATTACATGCCTTTAGATGCTGGTTTATTAATTTCATTTTGAGTTGTTAACTGCAGAATATTATGTAAGATCATACAAATAAGATACAACACAATGATGTAGGTCTATAAAATATAGATAAATGGGAACATTCACACTTTAACCATACAAAAGGAAATGACCCCCTTCATGCAAAAATGGGTATCATGCCATATGCAGCCAGCATAGGTCCTTACCAGCTGGCATATTTGGGCAGTCTCGTCAGGAGAGACCCTTATAAGACCACAAAACATTGTGTGCTTTGATAACAGACTGAGTTGCTCCTGACCATACTACGCATACTGCGCAAATGCAAAAAAAAAACAGGCTAGTCTGGAGCTACGCTAGCCGCATAAGGCATAAGACCCATTTTTGCAAGATGCTGATCAAATCCGAAGGGTAAAAAATTGTTTTTATAAAAATCAGCTTCAGTGTATATATTATTATTTAATTTTGTTTTTGCATTGTTAATAAACTATTTTTGTAGGTTATTATAACCAAATTATCCAACTGAAAACATTGCTGTATAAAATAGCCCATCAGAATCTGATTTTAATTTTTATTCATGAAACACATCCAAACATGAGTGATATGTTAGAAAAAGCCTTGTTAGTAAGTGGGGGATGATCACTTGGTTAAGTACATGTAAACTTAGTTTTTGATGATCACTTAAGTCCAAACAATTTTTTTTCAGTCTAGTCAAAAGACATTAAAATATTATGACAGCAAAAAGCAACTTTATATGACTTAGGAGTAGTATAATGTGTCATACATACTTTTACTCCATTTATATGATGATTACATATAAAATGCAAATATGATCATGAAGGTACAAAGAATATAATGAGAAGACAGAAAACATGTGAGGAAAGACTTACTGGGTTATCCCTCTATGAAAACAAAACATACACCAAATGATATTCAAGAAACATACATACAATGAAGAACAAAACAAACAATTTTAATGGAATTATAGACAAAATTGAATTAAGATGGTAAAGATTATTCTGATATATGTCTAAACATTGTGTATGTAATACAGTAGACTCTGCCTAAACCGGGCTCTCCGAATACCGAGACTCTCCCGATTCCGAACAGTCGGGTCAGTCCCATATTTTCCCCTTCTTTTTCTTTGTTAAAAAATGTTGAATAAACCGAACTCTCTGAAAACCGGAAACCGAACAGATATCTCCTTGAATTTCGTCATTTTCAACGTAAAATAGATTGAGTACACCGGACGGTCCAAATTCTCAAGACGCCCAAGGCGTGTTAATTTCAATACCTAGTCAGCACGGCGCTTGTGGTGTCACACATTCCGCTGGTGCAATTATCGATAATCGGATTAAACATACCATAAAGGTCAAGTCAAGTTGTTACCGCGCTAATGAAGTCCGATTAAATAATGTTAAACAAACTGTGAATCATCTTCAATGTCTATTATAGACGTGCAGTAACACCAAAAAGTGATTGACGCGATCGTTTTATTAAGTTTATGATAAACAATTTAATTACAAAATTAATGCATGCCATTGCGACGATTACTTTCATGTGGTCTTCTCGGGTAGTTTAACAGATCTTATAGCCATGTTTTAATCGCTTAAATAGTTGTTTGTTTGTTTGTCAGAGAAAACTGTGAGAAATATGACCGTTAAATATCCATCCATATGTCTGCAAATTCATTCATTGCCAAGTCGGTATGGAATGTTTCTTGCTTTTAATCAAATAAAAACACATTTTTGGAAGAATACTTTAAACATAAACATTACATGAGTACAGTACTCACATGGTACATGTAAATGTATATGGTTTGTTTTATTCTTATATGATTTTGTACACAATGCATACAATGTATATTTCGGCAATATGCCTACTCTTGGTAAACCAGAACTCTCTGAAAACCGGACAATCAGGCCGCTCCCCAGACCGTCCGGTTTACAGAGAGTCTACTGTATTAACTTGTGCATGAAAAATATGAGAATTTGTACTCTATAAGCTATTTTTGATTCTTTTGGGTCTAAAGTAAATAGTATGGGCTGAAGTAAATAATAAGGAAAAATAATCAGAAACTTGATGGTGATGTTACAAAAATTTAGAATGCTTATGTTGGAAATAAATGTGTTTGCATAATATCAGCAAAATGTAGTTTTACTAATCAAACAAGTAAATAATATCCTATTATTATGTTATAAGTGAACACTAATTGCAATACATTGAACTTTGATCTGTTAAGTAAATCCATATTGTGTGAAAGTATTGGTAATTATAGTCAATGATATGAATGTGTTAATGCATAAAAAGATTTTCTTTAGGCACTTTGCTACTTAAAAAACTGCAGTGTACATAGTTATATTATACTGTGATTTAAAATAATAAAATATACTCACCCTGTTAATTTCATCTTGCATTTTCCGCAGCTGAAGGGACTGGTTTTCCAACATTTCTATAAATATATGTAGAATAATGTTATAAAAAATACACATATTAAAATATGTATAACACATACATATTCAATCAAGATAATTGATGGGCAGTATAATTTTTTTATTTTGATAGCAAAATTATACACTGAACATTTAGGTTGCATCCAAGGTAAACAATAAATGTATTGATAGCAATGTATTGTTTTGTCATATTAATAGCTATGTATTGTTTTGTCATATTAATGTTCATCGTCTGTATACAACTTAACACAATCTGAAAAAATAACACATTGGCTAATGCATCAACAAAGGCAAAAAATGCATACTCTTGGTCATATTGTTAAAAGCAAAGTATATCAGAACATATTTTCTAGAACATAATTATATATTTTAATTACTTTTCTAAAACAAAATATAAAACTTACTGTTATTTGCTTCTTAAACTCACATAATTGAAAAACCTGAATGCCTCATGAATCCTGACGACATAGAAAAGGTTTCAAATAACAGCTTGTATGTAAGTTATTCAACACAAATTGTGAAAGAACTGATTGTTGTTAGTAATTTAGTAATTTAAGTACGTAAAAAAATGGTAGCACTGAAATTCAAGTAGTGAATATTATAAAATTGTGACACTGGAATTTAGGGGTGGAGAAACCACAACAACAACAACAACAGTAATGCCAGTAACAATTAAGTGCCTGCCTAATGCAATGACAATATGATGTTTGTCAAATAGATAACTATAAAGACAGAAATGGTATAATAATGAAACTATTCTGAGCCATCAGCACTATTATGCACGAGTAACAATTCTATAAAAATACTGTTAAACCATTAAATTTCGTGTGGTACGAATTTTCGTGGATTTCGTTGGTCCGCTGAACCACGAATTCAAGTACCAACGATTATTTATACATTTGTAATTCGAAATCGGTCATTTCTGAATGTCATATCAGGCAATCGTGCTATAGTTGTAGGACGTGTCTGAACTGTTCCCGTTTCCAACCATTCTGAAAGAGATTTGATTGAGCTATGCTAGTTAATACTATATGTTGTTTTCTTGATAAGTGTTTGGGTAATAATACTTTTTTAATTAGGCACGGTATTTAAACCGTACATCAACGATTGTTCTCTTTTACGTGACGTCTTCAAATTAACAGTTTGCAGATTTATCACATGTCAATTGGTGCAAATTAAAGTTAAAAGAGACATAATGGTTTTCACACGTGTATTTTGCGGACCTTTTTACTCTAATTTTACTACTAGGGGATCAATTGCGCTGAGAATTGCAAATATTGTTAAAACAACATTGATGGCAATAAGCGAGCGGGGACCCACAAGTGTGCCGCTATGTCTCTCTTATCGCTCTTATCGACAATTATCGGCAACACTTTCATGCTTCAGTGCACATTAACCTCAAGTCTTGCTGTCAACACAGATTAGCAGATTATGCTTCGTTATTACTCTTGTTGTTTTAATAAAAGTTTAATTATTATGAAGGTCAGTCTTTCCCAAAAATGTGAAATCCACGAAATTACGTGTCAACGAATAAGTAGTTTTTTATTAAACCACGAAATTTCATACAGACTAATTTCTATATGTTTACAGTAATCTGCTATAGCAGTCAAGAACACACACTCTGCTGTCAGCTAACTACATGCGCCAGTACATTACAGTTCTTCATCTAAAATGTTTTACTGGATTAATATACAGTTTTGATAAACCAAATATTTTGGATCCTGATTGGAAAAACTATGCCAACTCATTCATAAATGTAAGTTATCAGATAGTTTAGCACCATGTCCCACCATAATGAAAGTGATACCTAGCAGCTTTGCCCATCAAGTTTGCCTTATGATGATAATGTGCGATAAAAATATGCAAGTAGCATGATGAATGTTGAAGTAAAACTTCTGACATTTTTTAATTATGTTTGAAGTTGAACTTTCAGGTAGGGATACACATGTTCCATGTGACACTACATTATCTTGTTTCGGACATGTGTGATCAATTTCTTTAATTCCATGATTAATGATAAGTTGCAGTATACAAATTTTGACATTTTACCTCTAAGAGTGACCTTGACCTTTAAGGTAGAAAACAGGAGTAACATGGCTACATGTGAAACGCTGTCTTCTCTTGGCGGTCAATTATGTGGTAAGTTCTTTTAAAATTGCATTTGGTATAACAAAGTTACAATTCAGACAAGCTGTTTTTTTTCCCAAATTTAACTTTTGACCTCCTTGTGTGACCTTGACCTTTGAGGTAAGGTAATGGGTTTCCTAGGTGACATGCTGTCTCCTAATGTTGGTCATTTGTGGTAGGTGATTTTAAAGTTGCATGCTGAATGACAAAGTTGCGTACAGAACAAGCTGTTGTATAGCATTCTTTAACCTTTGATCTATAAGTGTGACCTTCATCTTTGAGGTAGGAAGACAATTGTTACACACAACAAGTTGTCCTAGAATGGTGGTCATTTGTGGTAAGTGTTCTAAAATTGCAGTTGAATGACAAAGTTACAATCCCGACAAGCTCAGAGGCTCAGAGACCCAACAATTGTGACAGCTATATAAAGCTTTCCCCAAGTGGGCCCACAAAAAGTATTAACATCTCAACTGAAAGGACTGACAATTTTAATGCTTGAAGCATTTGAGCTCTGAATTCCTACAAGCTAAGATCAAAACAAGAAATATATTATAACTGTTCATGGTTGTTTGGTAAAAAACATTTTGGTAATGCTAAATTTGCTTGGAGAATAATAATAACCTTAATTGTAAGTTAACAACTGATCTTAAGTACAAAGTCTGGTAGCAAAGTTATGAATAGATCATTTCACAATTACAGAGAAAAAATCTGTAATAGGTCTGTAAATATGCATAATTTCGTGGTTGCAAATAATAAAAGGCAACTTGTCTGACATAATAAAGTCGCAAAATAATGCTACAAAGACAATTGGTTTGCTGGGAGAAATGTGGTGTTCTTTTTCTTTTTTGTTCACAAAGCTGTTGAAAATGTGAATTACGCTAGCAAAAAAAGGACACTTTTAAAGTCAATAATGACCCTAGCAAAAATATTGCTTCCTTTTAAGATTATTTTCTAATTAAAAAGCAGTAATTATACAAAGCTAAGGTACGGTAACTATTTGATTCTAGTATAACACGTGGTTTGTGTTATTGCTTCATAATTAAATATGGTCTTTATTTTACATTATGCTTTATAAATAAACATGATCATGATAAATATGGCATATATTTTGTAATCATAATAATGGTATCTGTGATATGATATGCAGCTTTTTAGCTCTTCCCACAAAAAATGAATGAAACACAGAAAAGTATACTAATTAATGCACTCAGAAATCCATATAGTTATTTCAAAACCAATCATCTGATGATTGTGTTAGATAAATTAATGCATTTATATAATTATGAATGTATCAATCAAACATCATTGATAAGAACAGCATAAATCTTTATGGTAAAATGATAAAACAGTGACAGTATTAGCATTTATTTATAAATACTTAGGTATTGCCATGACTAGTAGATGGTGACATACTTAAGAAAAAAAAACAGACAGCTGTATCCTAGTTTGAAATGATTCATTGAGCATGACATGAAATGATGGTTCCCTTGCATTTTCTCACTTATATGTAGTAAGAAAAACAAGAAGACCTACCATTAAGTTTTTTCGATTGTTCTGAAAACAGAGACAATAGAAAAAAAGTGTTAATAAAGCAGCTGCAAGAAATAGAATTTACTGATTCCACAATCCAGTTATAATCATAAAACAACTAAAAAGTATAATATTTTTAGTCTATTACACCTTTTGAAAATTATGATACAAAGTTAAAGATTAATATCTAGTATTAATTGACAAAAAAAATGTCATTAAAGATATATTAAAGTTCAAGAATAGTAATTCTAATTTGTTATTTTAAACAAAAAAAGGCATCGAGCATTTAAAAAAAAGAGAGAAAAATTAGCATGCAGTATGTCAACTAAGCTGCTACGCACTCTGTGCATGACAGTTAGCGAAAAACCACATACCCATTTTATCATTCTGAGGGTCAGAGCGCGCAGTGTCACGATTTGTGCTGAAGCGTCGTTCGCTTTCAAGCTGATCTAGATTACGACGGAGATCCTCTATCTCACGCTCCTGTTGCCTAAGCATATCTGAAGCAAGTAGCAGAGACTGGTTGCTTTAGACTGAGCTGCAGACACTGTGTTTATTTTTTGGATACCCAAGGAAACCATTGACCCAAAACTGCTTTTGAGCTGCCAGAATTAGTAATAAATAGTAATAATTCCATAATACATTTCGCTTATTTTTCGCTTATTTTTCGCTTATGTATCTTTTATATTTATTTTTCTTTTCTGTTTTCAGAGAAGTTATTTTTTATATTAATTTTTGTCTTAACTAAAAATAGACTACTAAGGCTTATACATTTTTTTCTAAACAAAAATGGCAAACAATTCTTATACAAAACTGTTAACATTCAACATAAGAATTCTACCAATAAATCATCATGATGTTATATAGGGATTAATTGTCCTGTTTATTATAATATATCTCTGTAGAAACTAACTAAAATTACTTTAGAACACACTGTCTTTTTCCTGTGCTCCTTCTATCTACTGTTCATGCATGCAAAGAAAGGCTACTAATTATTCACAAAGGTTACATTCCACCATTGCAGAATTTTCTTCTTGTGAATGCAAAGAAATACATGAATTAACCAGGTATGAAAAAGTACAAAATATATTATATTTATGACTGTATACTAAATGACATTGAAAATGAGAAAAGAAAAAGAAAATTTAAAATTTCCAAAGGAAAAACTGAATTACTTAGTCATTTCAACTTTTAAAGAAAGAGAAATTGAAGTTGAAATTTTAGAGTTGATACATCAGTTTTACACTGGACCCTTAGATTGGGTCATTTAACTTCACTGTATGTTGTATTTTAGTGACTTCAAAAAGCAAACAATCAAAATGAAAAACACAATAAAAACTGATTGCTACTGCTCTTATGTCTGGATATGCACAAAAGAAGAGCTAAAAGTACCTAAAGGGAAAGATATAAAGACACAAAAACAAAGGACCAACAACAAGTCTCTGTGTAGATGCAGCTGACAATAATAGTTAACGTGGCGTACCATGGTTTCGTTGTCCAAAACTATCTGAATATGAAGTTTTAACAGGCATGGTAGCTGCCCTTCCAAAGCCTATGGAAAATGTTAGTCACAATTAATTGAAGTTATCATTAAGTCCTCATATTATGCATGTAATGTGCTATCCATACCACATAAACAATGATAAATAAACAAATATTCTTTAAAACCTGATAAATATAGCTGATAAAAAAATATTATTACATAATCATGTTTTCTTCCTACATAAACCTCCAAATGGTTAAGTAGCTATAATTTCTAGTATTGTGTGTTATGAACATGTCTTTTCAATAACTTGTTTTCTTTTTTCCAATTAATTTGCAATTAGGTCAGTGTCTGAATATATGTTGATGTTTTCTTTTTATATGTCCATTATATAGTTCTTTTTATTAGCATCTCAGGGTGAAATTAATTGATTTGGTATTGAGAAGCAGCAGTCAGGACTGTCAGATTTATACATGACTTTGCACATCAACATGAAAAACCTTGTCAATGTTTGTCAAAGGCTTCAGAAACCACCATACCATTCAATACAGGTTTTAATATTCAGTTGAAAACATTCCTGCATAAATTAAAATTATTTTTCAATACATGTGTATTTATACATTGACCAAAAACACTTTTCAATCTCAGGAACAAAGATAATGATCATAAAACTAATGGTAGATTTGAAATTTTCAAATCCAACCTAATGTTCACATTCTTATTTTTCATGTCCTTCGGGTCATTTTAAAGCAAAAAATAAAATTGACAATGTTTTGGGCATTTTAAATCACAATGAAACAAATTAACATCTAACATAAATGATCTCAAAGGCAATTCAATTGGGTCTATATAATATAAAAATGCTATAAAATGCATGCAGTAATTAGCATTCATACCACCTCTGAACTTTTGAACATGGTTAACAATGGTTATACAAATATGCATGCAAATAGCCAACCCGAGTGTAACATACGTGCAAGTTCTTTTAAGTTTGAAAAAACAGCAACATAAGAAATAGTATTGTAAATGGACAGATTCTGTATATGCATTTTAAAGGAAAGACATGACTGTTCCCAAAATAGGAATAATTTATTTGTTTCTATTGGTTTTTATTGAAATTTACCATGTTTCATATTAATAAGAATTATACCTCTGGAAACTGAAGTTATATTTTCTTTTGAACTGCTCAAGACATTTGAAAAGTATATTCATATATTTTCAAGCTTTCAGAACAAAAAATTAAAAAAATTAACATATGATATGTCACAGCATAAAAATTAACAAATACAATAACAAATTACCAGTAATTGTTCATGATCTAAGTTTTGATCCCGTTGGTAATTAATAATATTTAAACTTACAATTATAATGTGTATTGAACAAGCATGCATTTTGTGAAAAATAATAAGGGACCTTGGTTATGTTGGGACCAGATGCAACTATATATATTACCATGGCTACGCATTTCTCGTTTCAGATGGTGCTCTTCCAAAGCTTGTTCTATGTCTGATTTGTTGTCTACATAGAATTTTCGAAATTGTTGGTATCAATAAAAAAAATCAAGCAAATGATGATTAATTTGAGTATTTAAAAGAAGCACCAATTACTTTTTTTATTTCCCACTTTACTCTATATTAATTTCACATAAAGATTTACATAAACTATTAATATGAATTACATAATAATTTTTTTTTATATCTGTTAATTGCTGTAATGAATATATAATTACTAATAATTCAACAGCCATTGAAAATTAAAGAATTTTGGAAGAAATATTTTTTTCTTTTGATCATAATAATTATATCTGATTTCAAAAGCCAATAATGAATGACCATATAATAATCATGTGTTTTATTGACCCTTTTTAAAAGTTTAAATATATCTTTTTATATTTACTTGTAGTTTAACAGTCACACATTAATAAACAATAAGTCAAACATTTAAACATTAATACCACACACGAATTTAAAGCACATACCTGTGTTTTCATAAAGAACCATATTTTTGCTTTAAATTACACTCCTTTTAAATTCAATACAAATAGAGCAATACAAAATCCTTTTTCAAAATATCGATCACCAGAGCTTCAACTAATGTTTTAACACTGACAGTACAACCTTCTACATTCAGTAGGTAGACTTTCACCTAGGATTTCCAATGTTTTGTAAATATTTTGTGTTCAAACATTAGCATGTTCTGACATATTTGCTCCTACTAATCTTGTGCTTCTATATATTGCAAATACCAATAAGCTGATAATGCTCTCCCGTAATCAAACTAGTGAAAAGGGAAGGCATTAAACAGGCCAGCTCTCTGAAGTGTTTGCCATGGGCATTAAAAATAGACATTCATTTTAAGCATGTGTTCGCGGCTAATAATATTAAAACTGTCTCAAATGTCACTAACATTCTTTTGAATGTGTTACATACATTACACAAACCTTTTGATTGATCTTTTAAGTAACAATAGCAGAAAAATCCAAAAATGACACAATAATATAACAGTCTGAAATAATTGTTTTTCACACACTAATCTTCAAAAGAGGAATCTAAACATTATCACAACTAAACTAATAAATTAGTTAGGAAAAAATGAAAAACTGTGATTTGTTTATTAATACACTCAATATACTATTAATCATAGATATGTTTTGTTGGACTTAATGCAAATTATTCTTTTATTGATAATAAACCACTAAATATAAGAATTAAAAAAAATATTTGAAATAGACATAATTTTATTTTTATTATATTAGTACTGGTAAGTTTTGTTACTTGTGATATTAATAAACACCAAGTGAACAAATATAAAAATGTTCTATGGAGACACTGAGCAAAAAAAATGTTCCTACCTTCTTTTTTCTCAGGAAAACCATTTCGAATCTGAAAATAATTATAAACATTGAATTGAAAGTGTTGAACTAATAGAACGTTTACTTGCAGCCTGGAAACGTTTTACCTTTCAATTCAAACACACAACATTTTGAAAGGTCTTAAGATTTATTCAAATGCAATGATTAGCAACGTAATTATATATAATTTAAATGGCATTTCATTCTCAATAATAAATTCAGAACAGTTTTTGTTCATTTAAGACAAGCATTTGAGTCAGTTCTACTCATAATAAACATGTGAGAAAGTCAAACAATGACAAAAGCAATCAACTAATATAATAGACAACCTGTCAGCATAACCTTATAACATATTACGTCTCAAAAACATCAAGGGAATTAAATAATCCTACACTACATAAATAATGTGTAGGGGAAACAAGAAAAAGAAAGAATGTAAAAACAATACCTGGTCCATACTGGAACGAGTCCGATCAATATCTGCAAGTCAAACATTGTGAAATGTTAAATATCATGGAAAAAAGAGGAGACCAGTGGGTTTTTTTCTCCTCAAAAGTATACATTTTTCTTAAATGATTGCTTAAAATTGCCCATGGAAAATTAAAATAATAACAATACTTTTTAATGCAAAATGTCAGTTTATCTCCCTATCCGTTTCAATGATTTCAAAGATATAACCCTTACCTTTGCTTCTGAATGAGAACGTAAATAATTATGATGTGCTGATAATGTTATTAATACAAGAGCATAAATACATGTCTAGCCAATAAAATTTACATACGGGCATTTATTTGCTCGCAAAATACCAAGCTCCCTTGATACATATTTCTGACTTTCGAGTGATATAGGATGTTCTGCAATATTTCATCACTTTTTGTTTTATTTATTTGTAGCCATTCTATATAAAAAACAGTTGGATAGCTTTTTAAATTTTCATTCAATCAACTGCTCCTTGAACATTTACTTCAGCAGAATCTTCCTTGTATCTTGCCAATAGACTTTCAATGCTCCCGGGTCTCATTTATTTGTACATAATTATATCTTTCTTTCAGTTATTAAACAAAGTTCAAGTTATTTCCAGCGGGATTTTTATTATATTATTTTATCATAAAGCATATATTAGATAATTTTCAAAATATGTAATAATAAAGTATAAAATTATAAAAAAAATAAAGAGATGTATTGTATTTTGCTGTTTTAAGTTTTTTATTGTTATGAATTTGAAGAAGAGCTATACCTCTGTTTTCGTCCCCATATTTGGCCTGAAATATAAATAATACAACGTTAATTAAAGATGGAATGAAGCACAACATACATCAAATTAATTTTAATGAATTCAACCACAGACTATAAAAGCAGTAGGAAAAAATAATATTAAACAAGGGCTGTTTGTAAAACATGCATGCCTCCCATATGGTCTGTCAATTGTAGTGGCAGCCATTGTGTGAATACGTTTTTTGGCACTGTGACCTTGACCTTTGACCTAGTAACCTGAAAATCAATAGGGGTCATCTGCGAGTCATGATCAATGTACCTATGAAGTTTCATGATCCTAGGCATAAGCTTTCTTGAGTCATCATCCGAAAACCATCTTACTGTGTCAAGTCACCGTGACCTTGACCTTTGACCTAGTGACCTCAAAGTCAATAGGGGTCATCTGCGGGTCATGATTAATGTACCTATGAAGTTTCATGATCCTAGGCGTAAGCGCTCTTGAGTTATCATCCAGAAACCATTTTTCTAAGTTGAGCCACCATGACCTTGACCTTTGAGCTAGTGACCTGAAAATCAATAGGGGTCATCTGCGAGTCATGATTAATGTAGCTATGAAGTTTCATGATCCTAGGCGTAAGCGTTCTTGAGTTACCATCCGGAAACCATTTTTCTAAGTTGAGTCACTGTGACCTTGACCTTTGACCTAGTGACCTGAAAATCAATAGGGGTCATCTGCGAGTCATGATCAACGTACCTATGACGTTTCATGATCCTAGACATAAGCGTTTTTGAGTTATCATCCAGAAACCATTTTACTATTTCGTGTCATCGTGACCTTGACCTTTGACCTAGTGACCTGAAAATCAATAGGGGTCATCTGCGAGTAATGATCAATGTACCTATGAAGTTTCATGATCCTAGGCAAAAGCGTTCTTGAGTTATCATCCGGAAACAATTTTACTATTTCGGGTCACCGTGACCTTGACCTTTGACCTAGTGACCTTTAAATCAATAGGGGTCATCTGCAAGTCATGATCAATGTACCTATGAAGTTTCATGATCCTAGGCCTAAGCGTTCTTGAGTTATCATCCGGAAACCATCTGGTGGACGGACATACGGACATACAGACATACGGACATGAGCAAAACAATATACCCCCTCTTCTTCGAAGGGGGGCATAAAAAAATGTTGAGACCGTGTAATATATTAATAAGGACTCCACATTAACTGAAAAAAAACTTGTTTAAAACCTGGTTAATAATAGAAAGGAATCAAATAATAAACAAATAATAAACAAATAATAAACTAGAAAAGACTGTTGTGTATGAGGAGGTATACATTAACAAGAGCTGTCAGAGGACAGCGCGCTCGACTATTTAAGTGCTTGACAGTATAACGTAAGCCATCATGGGGAAATTGTTCATATTCAATAATTTATTAGATGATCTTTCAAAAATAAAAAAATAAAAAAAAATAATTTATGGGGGGGTTGAGAGGGGGTATAATGATGGGTGTGGTCATTTATAAGACAATCTTTCAAAATAAAAAAGGAAAAAAAATGAGGGGGGATAGGGGGGGAGTAGGGGGATGAGAGGGGGTATAATGTGGGGTGGGGTAATTTATTAGATGATGTTAAAAAATATATTTTTTTTGGAGGGGGGGAGTTGGGGGGGGGGGGGGGGAGGGGGTAGGGGGTGAAAGGGGGTTATAATGTGGGTGGGGTAATTTATTAGATGATGTTAACAAAAAAATTGGGGGGGGGTGGTTGGGGGGGAGGGGTGAGAGGGGGTATATTGTGGGGTGTGGAAATTCATTAGATGATGTTTTAAAAAAAAATTGGGGGGGGGGGCGAGGTTGATGGGGGGAAGTGATTCTGGGTAGGGGCATGGGGTATTGTTTGGGTGGAATCCATTGTGGTATTCATGTAAGTGTTGTTTTGTCAAAGTAATAATAAAATGTGATAATAAATAAAGAAGTTATGGCAATTTAAGCAAAATGTTCAATTATCTAAGTGTAAAAGGGGCCATAATTATGTCAAAATACTTGATACAGTGGTCTGCTCTTGTTTATAGGTTGGGGTCATGTTGGTAAACAAGTATGCAAAATACAAAAGCAATATGTCAAAGGATATAGGAAATATTTGGGTTAGTTTGCAAAGTTTAACATAGATTTATCAATAATATGCATATTCTAAGTATAAAAGGGGCAATAATTCTGTCAAAATGCTTTATACAGTTGTATGCTCTTGTTTATAGGTTGGGGTCATGATGGTAAACAAGTATGCAAAATATGAAAGCAATATGTCAAGGGACATTGAAAATATTTGGGGTAGTACGCAAATTTTAACATTTGCTGCATATTCTAAGTGGAAAAGGGGCCATAATTATGACAAAATGCTTGATAGAGTTTTCTGCTCTTGTTCATAGGTTGGGGTCATATTGGTAAACAAGTATGCAAAATATAAAAGCAATATGTCAAAGGATATAGGAAATATTTGGGGTAGTACGCAAAGTTTAACATAGATTTATCAATAATATGCATATTCTAAGTATAAAAGGGGCAATAATTCTGTCAAAATGCTTAATACAGTTGTATGCTCTTGTTTATAGCTGGGGGTCATGATGGTAAACAAGTATGCAAAATATGAAAGCAATATGCCAAGGGACATTGAAAATACTTGGGGTAGTACGCAAACTTTAACATTTGCTGCATATTCTAAGTGGAAAAGAGGCCATAATTATGAAAAAATGCTTGATAGAGTTGTCTGCTCTTGTTTATAGGTTGGGGTCATATTGAAAAAACTGTATGCAAAATATAAAGGAAATATGTCAAGGGACAATGAAAATAATTAGGGTAGTACCAAAACTTTAACATTTGCATGCTAACGCTAACGGAACGGAATGGAAACGCCGACGTCGGGTTAAGTTGGATAGCTCCACTATATATATTTCATATATAATAGTCAAGCTAAAAATATAACAGTAATAAAACTAACTTATATTTTAACAATATTGCTAACAGCAATTTCAGTGTGTGTGTTTTTTGTTCAAATTTGGGTCCTGTAGGGGGGCCCATTCTCAATGGAAAAAAATAAGTTTTTTTCCCAAATGGGACCTGAAAATTCCCAATTGAAGATTAAAACATAAATAATTTGTTTCAATAAGTTTCAAAATTTAATTCATCTCAAATCCAGGTCGATAAGTTCAACCTTAGTAAATATAATATTAATAGTACGTTTATTCTCAATTTACAGTATTTGTTGGCAAAAAATGAACAATACTAATTTCCCTAATTTAGTCAAATTTACGCAAATTTTTCTAATCGAAAGGGACCGGGCCCCATTCCAAAAATGGTGAAAAAAACACACTGCTGAATTGGAACTAATATCTATTAACACAGGTTAGTACAACAATACAAGCCTTTTATTGCAATCTTATTTCAAGGCTTTCAAAATTTGAAATTCAAGCATTATAATTATTACAGAAAGAACAAGATACTGTCACGAGATACACCCATTTGAAGGTTTTGGACAACTTGATAACATTACCATGACCCATATTTGAACTTGACCTACATATCATGTAGACACAACTTCTGACCAAATTTGGTGAAGATAGGATGAAAACTACTTCAATTAGAGAGCGGACACCATGCTAAATGCTGGATATGCACTAAGTTACATCATGACCTACCGTAATTACTCTATGTTTTCAGACATCCCCCTTTTTTTAGCAAAAATAATTATTTTTCGTGACTCTTAATTTTCGGACACACAAGTTTTCGTCCATAATTTATGTCTCTAAGTTTTCGGACAGTATATTTTACAGCGCTATTTTACCAAATTTCGGTACTGTTTTCGATATCTAGTGACGCTTTGATCATGGGGTTTAACAATCAGATTAACATCATTAAACATGGCAGGTGCATGCCTGAGGGCAACAGACCATTACATTTGCGTTACTGGGCAAATAACCTTGTAAACCGTTATTAAAAAATGGTTTCGCCCGATAGCATAAGCGTTATGACGATTACCAGGGGTAGTGCCTATTAAAAGTTCAATTATCTACCGCAATGGTACTACCCCTTCTTAGTAAAATAACTGTGAAAAATACTAAACGGTTCGAAGTGTGATGCACCCTATTGCAAGTTTTACGAACAATGAAGATAACAACTTTTGGAAATGAACAAACAAAGAATTCTTAGTGTTTTTATTGCGTTAATTACAGGTTCATACTAGCGAGTATGGGTACATCACATGCTAATCTTTGAACTCGTTGGTCCAAGTACAACCTTGTAGTACCTTTCTGTCAAATTATTTAAGCATTTAAAATTATTTAAAATGCAGTGCAAACATATATAACTGTAATTTATACCACACAGCATGGTATTTTACAAGCGTGTGCTATTACCGGTAGTCGTTGATACAAATGACGCTATTTTAAACACTTTAATTTTCGACTCTAAGTTTTCGGACACCTGTACATTGAGTAATTACGGTAGTTTTTGACCTGGCATGACCAATATTTGTACTTGACCTAGATATCATTTAGATACAACTTCTGACCAAGTTTGGTGAAGATCGGATGAAAACTACTTCAATAAGGGAGCGGACACCATGCTTAATCCTTGAAATGCACTAAGTGACCCCATGACCTAGTTTTTGACCAGGCATGATCCATATTCAAACTTGACCTAGAAATTGTCTAGATACAACTTCTGACCAAGTTTGGTGAAGATTAGATTAAAACAACTTCAATTAGAGAGCGAACACCATGCTAAACCCTTGAAATGCACTAAGTGACCCCATGACCTAGTTTTACCCGGCATGACCCATATTCGAACTCAACTTAGATATTGTCTAGATACAACTTCTGACTAAGTTTGGTGAAGATCTGATGAAAAGTATTTTAATTAGAGAGCGAACACTGCTGTGGACACCGCCTGCACACCCGCCAAGGGTGAAACTATAATACGTCCTGTTTTTAACTGTATTTGATTGAAATGAAAAAATGTATGTATAAACGTAAATATGCATTTGAAATATCAATCAAGTGGATGTATCACGCTCACATGAGACCCAAAGGAACTGGTCTGTTTTATTGTGAAACATGTTCTAATCCAGTTTCATAAAGAATGGATAATAAGTGTGGCCTCTAGTGTCCACAAGCTTTTCCTTTAATTTTTCCTTGTAGACTTGTTTAAATCAATAGTTAGCTAAAAATGATATGAGCTGTGCTCTGTGAAAAGGAGGTTTGATGCCTGTGCAGTCCTCACAGGCTTATCAGGGACGACACTTTCCGCTGTTATGATATTTTTCGTTTACAGAAAGTGTCTTCTTAGCAAAAAAAAACAAGTTCAGACGTAAAGTTTCCTCCATGATAAGACTGTGCAGACTGCACAGGCTAATCTGGGACAACACTTTACACACATGCCTTTAACCCCATTTTCACAGAGCAACTCATATAGATTTGGGCTCTGAAAAACATTAAACATGTAGGTGTGATGTCAAAAATACAGGTACACGATGGTGACCATCCATGCCATAATGACAATTAAAGGATATTATAGTATAACAATAGATTGCCAAGCAATATGGTCCCCTACCAGTGAAACTCCACCATTGTCAGATTTATTTTTTATTTTTTTGTATTTGTTGCCATAGCAACCATTATTATTGACGTAGGAACAAAATTAAATGTCGTGCATAACCTCCATATTGCCATCTATCCATATTTTAAGTTTCATGAAAAAATATGAAGAACTTTTAAAGTAATCGCAGGATCCAAAAAAGTGTGACGGACAGACTGACGGACAGACTGACAGACAGACTGACAGAGCGCAAACCATAAGTCCCCCTCCGGTTTCACCGGTAGGGGACAATAAGGATTAAAAGCCATTTTTGGCAAGAGTTGGTATCACTAAATTCATGGCTTCCATCTAATAACTTTCAAGCATTCAATTGAAATAGCAAGGTCACATGTCTTTGTTAAAAAGCAGATCAGATGCAGATTAAAGGCTATGAGTTCATGCTTCTGTTGGGTGTTATTGTAACTTGGGCTATACACGATAGTTAAAATAAGTCAAATGGACACAGAATAGAAGTCAGATTGACAATGTCAATGATTTGTTGGTGCCATGATACTACTAAGGAAGATAAAATGTCCTGCATCATGTGTCATGAAAAAATGGGTCTTATTTCATATGATGCCAGCATAGCTACAAACAAGCCTGCTGACTCTCACAGTTTGGTCAGTATCTACGGTGTCTGCTATAAAATCATGCAAGGTTTCGTGTTCTCATAACCAGACAAGGTAGCTCCTGACCAGACTGTGCAGACCCTCTTGCTGGGCTGTAGCCACTCTGGCAGCAAATCATGAATGGTTTAAGACTCATTTTTGCACGCTGTGGGTAAACTTAACAGCACTTATGGCTGTGTGTCGTTTCTATCTACAAAGGAAGTAGAATAGCCATGTTCTGATTGCTACTGTGTACTGTTAATATCTACAAAACAGCTATGTTGTGAAACAGGAGGTACATCATTGTGTGAAGTTATAACCACACTGCTACAAGGTACTATACTACAACAAACATGGCCACTACCAGCATATACGGCAGTTAGAAAACAAAGCGTAATTTCATTTTTGTGTGTGTAGATTTGATAGTTTATGAAAGTCAAATCTAATACTTTTAATAAATATCAAAATATGTACTAAAATATAAATTCAGTAACATGTGTCATGAAATGGACAGTTATTTATAATGCACAAAAACTAATGTATAACGTCAAGAACAAAATGAAGGTAAATCGATTATATAGTTACAAAACACCATTTTTTTATAAAATTTATTTATGCTGAAACTGTTCCAACAAAGTTTGGCTCACTTTGAGGCAAAATAAATCTGAAGCACGACCAAAGCAATATACATACTAACATCTATACTCGATAAGTTTATATTGTAGCAGACATTAAAGCTTATTTATTATTCTACGCATGACAATACCTCGGACCGATTAGTCCTAAAGGCCAATGGAACTTCCTGATCCTTGTCAGCAAATGTTAAATCCAGCTAAGTATAGACAACACAGACGTCTTAGAAAACAATAAACATGACCTTAAAAATGAACCCCCAAAAAGCTCATTCACAGTGCTTCAGGTACATAAACACCTTTATCATTCTTGCAGGTGAGTAGTCTTTGTTGAAAAAAAAAATCTTTTTTTCCTAACCATATTTTATTCAGTACAGAAATTCATTTTAGGGTAGTCAATTTTAAAATGCATGAATGTAGCAACAACAAGAGCTGTCACCATAGGATGACATATGCCCCCTATAAACGCTTTGATAGAAGTTATGAGCATTTTTCGAATCCTAAACGCAGATTTCGAAACCTAAACGCTGACCCTAAGTTCAAGGTCAAGGTCACAGGGGTCAAAATTTGTGTGTGTATTGAAAGGTCTTGTCCATATACACATGCATACCAAATATGAAGGTTATATCTCAAGGGACATAGAAGTTATGAGCATTTTTCGAAACCTTAACGCAGATTTCGAAACCTAAACACGGACCCCAAGTTCAAGGTCAAGGTCACAGGGGTAAAAAATTATGTGTGTATGGAAAGGCCTTGTCAATATAAACATGCATACCAAATATGAAGGTTATATCTCAAGGGACATAGAAGTTATGTGCATTTTTCGAAACCTAAATGCAGATTTCGAAACCTTAACATGGACCCTAAGTTCAAGGTCAAGGTAACAGGAGTAAAAAATGTTGTGGGTATGGAAAGGCCTTGTCAATTTACACATGCATAACAAATATGAAGGTTATATCTCAAGGGACATAGAAGTTATGAGCATTTTTCGAAACCTAAACGCAGATTTTGAAACCTTAACGCGGACCCTACATTCAAGGTCAAGGTCACAGGGGTCAAAATATTTGTGCGTATGGAAAGGCCTTGTCCATATACCCATGCATACCAAATATGAAGGTTATATCTCAAAGTACCGTACATTCGCGGCCATAAGTCTACCTCGGCCATAAGTCGAGGTGTATAATGTGGCTAGAAAAACTTGTTTTTTTGCCTTGACTCTGCCATAAGTCGGGGGTAAATTTCCTCAATATCTCAAACATGTTTAAGTGACGTTTTAGTCATGGTTCTGAGGGCTTTTGCACTGGCAGTTGACCTTTTTTGGGATATTAATAATAAGAATATATTTAAAACGAAACATTCAACGTTTCAATTATTTTTTATCACGAAAAATATATTTTATTGTTCAAAATCATATTTATATATCATTGATTATTTCCAAATTAATATATATTTCACAAATCAAAATTAGTTTCCCATTTAACGTAATAACTTTCAGAGTTTATATTATGAGCAGATATTTTTGTATTCAAATGTAAGTGCTATTGATGTGAAAATTCGTTAAAATCTTGAATGCAGAAATTCATTATATGGTCAAAATAATTGTAACTTGCTCTCAAATAATCAAAAACGCTTTCGCCATTATGCACGAAACACGTGAATTTACCAACACTCGCATCGCTCGCTATTCGACTGTTATATACATATTCGTAAATCACGAGATAGCCAAGGAATATTTTCTGCATTCTGGAAAAACGTCTTATCTAATAATTCTAAGCAGCTAATCGAAAGTAATTGTGTATTTAATATGTCCAATTACACTTTTTAATAATCCAGGGTGAGTGCGTAATATTATTATAATCAAACAATGAATGAAATCTTCACTCAGATAAGATCTATTTATTTACGAAACGATTATGCTTAAATTGTGGGACAGTTGTGAATAAAATCAACGAAATCACACCTTCATCCAATCAAAAAATATACCATGTGAAGTTGAACAATAGCGATTGGTTAAAGGCGTATCCAACGATAGAGTAATTATTTTTGATTGGTCAGAAGTAGTTTGTAGCAGAACCTTTGTGCATATCATTAACGGATAACTATTTAAGGCGTGACGCACATGATCAAAAGGATGCCAACACTACACTTTACACTTTGATCTTAGTCAAAAGGCTGAGAAGCGATAATTGGTGGCATAAAGACACCTGCACCTGTTGACAGTTTGTATTTACACGGATTAACTTTAAATGGGTACAAGTGTCAGCAGTCGATTTTCTATTGTTCTTAGCAGGCAACGGACGATGTATCAATAGACAAATTGCTATGTATAAATTTCGCCACTATACCGTACGTCACAAATGTTTAATATTTTCGAAGTTATTTTTACATGTTTTTATTTGGACTTATTACGAAGATTAATGAATTAAAAACCAATGTAAACATGCAGTATTTTGTTATCGGCGGACATTTAAGTAAAAGACGAGTTGGCCTAACCGTAAACAGTCGTCATTCCTCCGCTTCAGAGATTTATTACCTTAAAAAAAACGGCACAGATATATGTTTATTTTTATTTTTATTTAGTACCTCATCCATAAGTCGAGTTGACTTTTAGAGTCAATTTTGGGAGCGTTTTTAGGTCGACTTATGGCCGCAAATTTACGGTAAATAGAAGTTATGAGCATTTTTCGAAACCTAAACGCAGATTTTGAAACCTAAACGCGGACCCTATGTTCAAGGTCAAGGTCACAGGGGTAAAAAATTATGTGCGTATGAAAAGGCCTTGTCCATATACACATGCATACCAAATATAAAGGTTTTATCTCAAGGGACATAGAAGTTATGAGCGATTTTCAAAACCTAAAGGCAGATTTCGAAACCTAAACGCGGACCCTATGTTCAAGGTCAAGGTCACAGGGGTCAACATTTTTGTGCGAATGGAAAGGCCTTGTCCATATACACATGCATACCAAATATGAAGGTAACATCTGAAGCAACATAGAAGTTATAAGCAAACCTATTAACGCAAAATGTGAAAGAATGACGGACGGACAGACGGACGCTCCAATCACTATATGACCTCCTTTGGGGGCATAAAAACAAGAGCACTGCATAACAGGTGCCAACGCTCGGCTGCGGGTGCAGTTTTGAATAAATGAAAGCTTGTCAGACCTTTTTTTTTTTTTTTTTTGTTAAGAGGTCACATAGACCTTGACCTAGTGACCCCGGAATTGGTGTGGCGTGTAGAACTCATCAAGGTGCATCTACATATGAACTTTCAAAGTCGTAGGTAGAAGCACTTTGATTTTAGAGCCAATTTAAAGGTTTTATCACGGCGGACGACAAGCTGGCTTTGACAATACCTCGGGTTTTCTCCGAAAATAGCCGAGCCAATAACATCCAAATCTCAATACACAAACATTCACCAGTATAAACCCTGGTATACCGCACAATATTGTTACTTCAACGTTAATTGCCTGATACATAACATGCAATATTAATATTACAACATTCATTGCCTTGTGTATACCATACAATATTAATACTACAACATTAATTGCCTTGTGTATACCATACAATATTAATACTACAACATTCATGGCCTTGTGTATACCATACAATATTAATACTACAACATTCATTGTCTTGTGTATACCGTACAATATTGTTACTACAACATTAATTGCCTGTTGTTAACCTTAAAATATTGTTATTACACCATTCATCGCCTGGTCAAAACCATTCAAAACTGTAACTAGAACATTAATCACCCGCTGTATACCATACAAAATGGTTACTACAATATTAATTGTCCGATGTATACCATACAATATTGTCACAACAACATTCATTACTCATTGTATACCACACAAAATTAATACTACAACATTAATTGCTCAGTGTAAACCATACAAAATTGTTACTAAAACATGAATTGGCCACGGTATACCGTATAATATTGTTACTACAACATTAATTGCCTGGTATACACAGCAATATTGCACCTATAACATAAAATGACGGGTATATAACGTACAATAATATTACTAAAACTTAAATTGCCAGGTAAATACTGTACAATATTGTTACTACAGCTTTCTTGGCCCGGTATACACGGTACAATACTGTTACTACAACATTTATTACCTGGTATATACAGTACAATACTGTTACTACCATATTCATTGCCCATACACCATACAATATTGTTACTTCAGCATTCTTTTCCAGTAAACACCCTTAGATATTGAATTAGGATTCATGTCAAGCAAGAGCATAACTTACTTCATGCCTCAATTTGTAGTCCTAGTAATACAAGAAAAGTGGCTGAGGGGGAAAAACTACTTGGCAAGTCTTTCTAAATAATAAACTTACTCATTTTAATATGAACATTATAAAATGAGGCAGATTTTAATATACAAACTGATAAATCAACCACACATTAACTGAATTTTTTTAATGATAAAATTGTTAATTTGTGATAAAAAAACAAACAGATGTCTGATTAAATATGTTGCTGAAGTAAAATACAGTACAACTAAAATAAAGTTGTGTAGTAAGTGTAACAAATGTTTCAATTCCCATCAATATAACAAACACTACTTCTTAACATTGGCATTCATTATCAATGTAATGCATTCTAACAAAAAGCTGTCAAGGAACACCAGATTCAAACCGCACATAAAATATGTTGACTTTTCAGACCACCACCAGAATTTGACGTAAGCAAAAACTGTAAACCCTGCTCAAAGAATTAATAGAGCCCACTGCACAATCCAAGTTCTAAAAATTATAAGAGTTAGTTCCCTTAAAACAAATGAACATTTTTATTTAACATTCAATATGACCATAACAACAATCAGAATTAAGGTTTTGTTTTTATAGTGTTCTTTACCAAGCATGTTTCTTGTAATTAACGGTTGCCACTACAGCAACCTTTTCAGGATATATGAATAATATTCTTTTAAGTGATAAACCAGAATTAATAAATATGAAATGCCTAGAAATCTGTCACAACCAATAAAAATTAACATAAATATTTCTTTGTAATAAATTATAGTAAAAGCAATAACTTTAATTTATAGTTTTGTTTCTATTTTTAAATTACATTTAATGGATATTAGGCCATGTTTGAAATCTCCATTTTGAGTTTATAGTCTAGATTGAACGGCTATTTTAAAACAAAGGGTACATCACTACACGTACTGGGTACTAAAACTTTACGAGTATTGTGGCTAGAAGTCTAGAAACAATAAAAGTAGATATATGGTCTGTGCTCTGTGAAAAGGGGATTTAATGCATGTAAGTAAAGTGTTGTCCCAGATTAGCCTGTGTAGTACGCACAGGCTAATGAGGGATGACACTTTCCGCTTGTATATTTTTTGTTTAAGGAGAGTCTCTTCTTAACAAAATCCAGTTGAGGCGTAAAGTGTCATCCTTGATAAGCCTGCGCAGACTACACAGGCTAATCTGAGATGAAGCTTTACGCACATGCATCAAAGCCCTTTTTCACAGATTGAGGCCTATATATGTTAAACATGTTAAAACAACAATATTTGTCTTGATTGTTATACCCTGTTTTGGAATTAAAGGGGAACAATATTAATGTTCAAATGTTTCCAAAGGAAAGTCATTCTGGATGATTGGAATGGGAACAAAAGTCATCCCACATAGTGATGTGTTTATACATATTAATACACAACTTAATATTATGTACCACAAATAGGTTTGTTGTTGTATACATTATTATGTAATATCCAACATTTATTGGTCAGTGAGTGTTTTTAAATGGTATATTTTAGCTTCTCACTGCAGCTTTGCAAAAGTTGCACATTTCGATGTTTTCATATTTATGTGATATATTTGTGTATATATGTTCTATATTTCCATTTGTTGTGGTATAGTTGTATATATATATATAAATCCATGGTAAAATGATATACATGTACAACAAAAGAAATTTGTCAAAGTTGTATAATTTCATATTTATGTTCGATATTTTCATATATATGTTCAAAAAGTTCATATAAGTTTGTAATATCTTCATATATATGTGATAAAATTCTGATATTTATGTTGTATAATTTTCAAAATATTTGTGTGTTCTAAAAGTTCATATTTTTGTGCAATTTTTCCATATGTTTGTTGTACAATATTTTGCATCATGGGAAATATTTTAGGTTACAACCCACTAAATCATTTTGTATTCCTCTTTGGAGAGTTAGATCTATAGTGCTTTTTTTCTGAACAGTTCATTTCCTTTTCTCATTTTAAGGCAATTTCGCAATCCCACCAATCCTTTTTGTGGTTTTTAGCATAGGTGCTTGCACCTATGCTTAAGGTATATACCACATTTTGAAAATCCACATCGGTCGGTTACCTTTTATGAAGCCTTACCTGATCAAAAATCAGACGAAATATCTATTTAATTTAGCATATGGTAATTCTTACAATTTTTTGGGGGGAAACGTTTTTCTAACGTTTTCTTCCAAGAATATTGCTGACACCGTTTTTAGTGAATTTTTCTAAGACCGTTTTATGTCAAAAATCTTCTTATAACCTAAAACAAATTTCGTTCGTAAAACAATTCTGTTCTTGTTGATAGTGACCTCACACCTAATTTATATGGAATCCCAATTTCTATTTCCTTCGTTTACTGTTCTGTGAGAGGTCAAATGTTTACATAACTGAATTAATAAGGCCCTGGTTAAAGTATATGTAACATTTCATCGGTTAATTATAAATAGAAATTAAAACATATTCTCAGCAGGAAGTGGGGCATAAAGCACTTTTATTCTTTGAAAATGTGTAAAAAATGGCGGAGTACGATGAATGTTTTCTGATTTATGACATGGATTCTGACGTGCCTTTCTATGGATTTGATGAAGTAGAGTTTAAAAGTAAGAGATGTGTTAATTGAAGTTAAAATGATTTACTTTGAGCCAGAAATTTACGTTACGAGTAGAGTTAACGGTTTAAATGTGGCATCGGATTTAATGGATTCGCGTGAATTCTGGACGAGTGCTGTGTCTGTAAAATATTAAATGGAAAGCTGTAAATGTATCAAGTCGGAAAAGAAAACGGATGGTTGCATAATGGTATGCGTGAAATAATGTAATTCTACGTATTTATTTTCATAGTTATGTCATTTTGTAACCATTCACATTCGTCACTATTTGGAATTCCCGTTTCTAAAAATAGAGCATTTTGTTAACAAGGGGAGCGACTCGTGATGTCAGCAATCGTTAAGGCTACAATAAACTTAATAATCGAGTCATGAAGGGCTGTACTTTCTAAACAAATCATCATATTTTCCTCGAAGGCATGTTGTACACTTTGTTCTGGTTTTATCGTTTGGAGATATTGATAGGGTAAGCATAGGTGTTCACTACTTAATCCCTGAAATAGGAAAAAGTTGGAGATTAAAGTAAAAAATGGCACTGCAAAAGGTTACAATCCACTAGAAAACGGCCGAAAAAGGCGCAAAAACAGTCGATTTTGATTTGAGTCGAATTTGTTTTTGGTTTGAACATGACAAATCTTTTTTATTGCTTAAATCTATTCAGCTAAGAATGCCCGTCAAGAAAAGGTATGGTTATGGGGGTCTCTATGTGCAAAATGTTGTATTTATTTTCGCTCAAAGTTGTCGCTTTTACATCGAAACATATAAGGAAACTATTTAGTATATTTTGACCTAAACATTTACTTCAGCAGCATCTTCCCTGTATCTTGCAACTATGCTTTCAGCGCCATCGGCGCTCTCGTTCCTGTATGCTATGGCTGTGTCTTCAACATTCTAGTGCTTGTTATTGGGGACTTCATTGAACAATGAACGTTTTGCGTGCGTTTATTGAAGTACTATGCTTATTTGTCAAAATTGTAGTGTTAAAACCCTGTTTTCCGAGGGTGCTGGCATATGGATGATTTTTATTTTCTTAGAATGTGCGACAAGGTATCTTTTTTATTTCCTTTATTGTAAGAGGACAGATCCATTTTCAAAATGATACCAACCAGGCTTGCAAAGTTTGATATACATATTATATTAAAGGCAAAAAAAATAATTTTAAAGTTGGCAGTTTTATATTGTGACCCTATGGTATTTGTAATAAGTGTTAATATGACCAGAGTGGGGAATCATGTGATAGTCAAGATGGCGACTTCCATGCAGAGACAGGTATTTTTTCGCCGTTTGAAAACCTTTATTACTTTTTTTTTTAATGCCGCTCAATTTCAAGCCATATCAGTAAGAAAGTGATTAGCGTTTATTTTGTATTAAAATTCGATTTATATCTTTACTTAACTCGCTGCAATTTTTTTTATTAAAGCTGTAATTAGGTCATCCAGCTAAGAAATTTCATAGCAAGTAAAATCATTATATTGACTAATATTAATACAAAATAATCGTTAGTAAATTTCTTGCTGATATGGCTGGAAAAGGAGCAGCATTAACAAAATTAATCAGATAATAAAGGGTATACAACGGCAAAAACTATCTGTCTCTAAATGAGGGTCGCCATCTTTACTATCACGTGATTACCTCTCTGATGACTGGGTTCTATCACACATAAATGAAAATATCAAACACAAATATGAAATTATACAACACAAAATTTTCCATAAATATATAGTACAACTTGAAATACTATCTTTGTACAATGTATAAATACAATGTATAAACGGATGACTGTTATATTGTATGCAAACAGATAAAAGTTCAGTGAATATTTACGTTGTTGTAATTATATGTCCATCAAATTCATGAAAACTCAGAATTAAGACCACCTCGCTATTAAGACAACTTTTGAAAAGTCCCACAAGTGGTCTTAATAGCGAGTTTTCACTGCATTTTACAATAAACATTTGTTTATTATTAACTTATGAATTCAAAAGCAGTAAGAAGTGCGAAGTAGTACGGAATTTAAGCAATATGTGTACTCTTCAACTGGAGGTGAAAATGTACTGCAGACTTGTTCGTAAACAAAAAATTATAAGAAATCGGATGGCTCGAATTCCGGATGGCTCGAACTGTTGTTGCCGGTCCAGACGAGTTCGAGCCATCGGGTTTCGACTGTATATGGCTTAATGTAACATATATTAACAAGTATACCACATAGACATGAAAATACAGAACATACATTTATGTACAAATATACCACATACATATACAAACATTGAAACTTGCAACGCTCAACAAGCCATATCTCCCCCCATATACCCCCAACGCCAACAATATGAAATATGCAGCAAGTTGTAGAAATAACAAACTAGACCCTGTGGTCTAATCAGTATGCATGCCTCGGAGCATTAATTGAACAAAGTTTAAAGGGTACATTTTTAAATACCAAATATTCAACCTTTGGGTACAGTTGTTTTGAAGGAAAAGTCTATAGAACACTGTATTATGTGAATTGGGAATAAGACATCAAACTGGGAATGGACATCATTTTCTCAAACAAAACTATTCATTTCATGATCTACATTTATTTTTGTAATATATTATCTATAATTTAAGCTTAATAAGCAATTTTCCATGACTTTTTTATTAACAGTGATTGTATTTTTATCATTTAAAGTGTATTTTTAAACCGTGTCCATGCGCGGCACACGGTTCATTTCATAAGGATTTTTTTTTTATTAATAAATAATCCAGTTTTGAAGTAAAATCAATTTAAATGATGCTATTATATATGCAAGTATCTGTTTTAATTATAATTTGTCAAACTTGATAAATAAAACATATAAAACTGCATATTATGCACTTTTGATAAAACACAATTTATTCCCAAATTGATGTCTTATTCCCAATTCACATAATACAGTGTTATAGTTACAATAATGTTACAGAAAAACTTCATTAAAAAAGGGCCATATTTCTTGTAACTTTTAACTAAAATATAATGCACAGACAGACATACGAACAGACGTCCATGGTAAATCATGTTCCTTTGCATAGGGCAGTTACACAAAGTGTTAATCAACACACTCATACATTGACTGTGGAATAACTTTCATTAAAGGACGGAGGATTGAGAATGAAAAAGGAAATTTATGTGCGGTCATACTAACCCCTGGATCACTATATTTTGGCGAACCTGGAGGCCTATTCATTTGAAGTTCTGTAAACACCTTTTTCCTATTATCAGCCTAAGTAAGAAATAAAAGGATTCAATGAATTTCTAACAAGTGTTGAATACAATTAAATCATAAAAAAATATCAGCACACATTTTATGTTGCATATCACCTACAACATTTGTAAATGTTAAAAACTTTTTAAAATTGACTAATAAACCAGTTATATAAAACAGTAATATCTTTATTATAAAAATACCTGTAAAATATGTTAATATCGTCGATAATCCCTTTATAGTTACATTTAATATCAGAATATTTAAAACAAAAACATTACAAAGCCAAACACATCCTTCAAGACTGCATGTTACAATTCACAAATCCCTTTATCTGCTCTAGAAATTTTCTTTTTCATAATCAAAGAATTCCACACAAACCTCCATCAAACCTTAAACAAGGAAAATATGACCAAAAGACAATAACAGAAGAATGTGAAATAGGCAACAGGTGCCTCTTCAACATACCAGAACCCAACACCCACTCTTTTTTTTCTGTCAAAACTACAGGTCAAAATCATTGACTATATATTTACGGTAAGATAAATAAAATGGGGCATAAAGATGGTATGTATTTGAAGTACAAACCACAATAAAAAGTCAAGAATACATATTTATCATGATTTTTATAACTTGTTTAATTTATTATGTATTATATATAATTTTTATCTAAAGACGTGCAAGTTATGGATGTTGTAAAAAACTGAAGAATCTTCCATTATTTATTTAAAACCTATAAAACGTAAAAACATGATAGCATTTGCTGATATCTAAAACATTTTACAAACATAATTCCACTTAGATATGTCAAAGACAGGGTGGGATACAAATTAGACAAACATGAAGATAAAAAAGACAAGTCAGTAGTTAAACAATTAATAAATTCATCAAAATATGACTTGATGAGTATATTTTAGTCATTATAATGACAGATAATATAAATTATTTGACATATCAAATCCTAATATATGGTGTCATAATTTTTGAGAACACAAATTTTCAGTACATACTTGCAGACACCATTATCCTTATACTCTGAATTCAGGGATACTGTCAATGTTGACAATTGTAAAATATAGGAACTTAATTCAATAATTACTTCAAAACAATGTGATGTAAATGTAGTGGTGTGTGGGGTAAAAGGGGCAGAAAATGGAGGGAAGGAAGTGGGTAAGACTTATATATTGCCAAAACAAAAGAATCAACAGGGAAATCATGTTTTTGATAAGGGAATAGTTCAAACAGCTCACAGCCAATCTGAATTCTTTAAATAATATCTAATTAAGTTGGTGACCATGGAAACAAACAGAAGGGGTCAAGGTCAAACTTACACCCCTTGGTGCCCCGCCACCTGGTTTGCCATAGGGATCATGATCTGCGATCATCTGTCTCGCCTACAACGCCCTTCTTATTTCAATTTAATGTTCTCACATATGTTAGATAATGGCACAAAATATATGAAATTCTTTGTTTCTATTACTTATGCCACATATATACATGTATACAAAAACCAAAGTGTTAGAAGTATATAACAGATTTGTTTTCATAACATCCCTAAAAATAAAGTGTGATTTTGATTTCAATGTCAGAAACATCTGCAGAAAAATAATCTTTTAATAACCTGGAATGACCCTTTAACTGATCAGAATTGTTGAATTAATTAACCACAGTTTTAAATACTTAATTATATCATTATGTTGAGAGAAGTATTGCAGAAAATTATATTAATATCAACACAAAACAGCATAATTCAGACACAAGTGGTAAGCTTTAAAATGCATGAAGGCCAAAGATCAAGATTAAAGCCATCACCTTAATCTGTTAGTCTCACAAAAACTAACAACCTTAATTTTATACACAAAGTACTGAATTATTGAATTACCCAAAATATATCACAACTTGAAGACAAATTAATTACATATAATTATATGTGTATAAATTAGCTGAAGTCTTATATAAATTACTTTTTATTTTCCTAATTTTTTATATGATTGCGATTATACTGCTTAACTGAATAATAGAATATTAAAGCTAAATGCAAACTTATTTACCAGATACATAAAGTCTTAACAAATTTAGCACAAACATATGACACAAAACAAATTTAACTTCTAATCATACATGTTTTCTTTTGTTTTGAATTTGTTAGTATAAAGAATAACCATCATCCATATATATTTTCTGAAGGGTGTTGCTACATGTCTTCTAGGCAACCAAAATGTGGTGCTTAGCAAAAGTTGCTATGAAACTTACTATTGGGGCCCCACCTCCAGGCAGGCCATAGGGGTTAAAATCTTCCTGCATTTCTCGAACCTTATGATTTTATAGAACAATTTTAGTAATTAATTTTAGTTATAGTTTTCAACTCACTGGACCTTCTCATTAGAGAAAACATCAGGCGATGACTTCTGGTAAGTATACTGGTAAACATACTGAAACTTAAGTTAAGGAAATACAACTACTCTGGAGGTCATACATTCTGCCTACAATGTTGTTGCTTTATAAGGCCAGCTTGGAAGTCATTAACAGAAATGTTCTCAACACCTCCCAAAATTTAATGATGTTGTCTTGCATGGGTGTTATTGTTATTTGTAATAAAGAAAGTATGCTGACATTTTGTGCCACATGTAACAACAATAACAGCCATGGCCAAAAAAACAGTCTGCACAATTACGGGTAAAGCATTTGTTTACACAAAAACCTGAAAAACACATCATATAAGTTGATATATTATTTATTATTGTTCGAAACTGGTTACATATTCACACCAATTGCATGCTGTTTAAGAGAACAATCTAAAACAAGGTCAATGTCATATATGTTATCGGTCATATATCATTTAACAAACTGACCTTGACCTAAATATTTTTCCAAGATCATCTATGGAATTTGCCAAGAACAGAAACATCTATTGAAAACATCAGTGATTAGCATGCCACTGCAGCCGTCTGATTAGTACAACTGTTGCACATATAGTTGAATGAAATCATGTTTGCATGCAAATAACTACAGGTAACCATTGCCGTCAAACATGTGTATCAAATGTGACGTTTTTTGTTCATAAGCTAGAAAATATAAGTAGGTCATTATCAGCAGTGTTTAATCTTTTAACAACAATTTTGTCAAAGAAACAAAACTTTGTTTAGACTTCCCAAGAGGTAATTCTCCTAAAAACATATTTTTGTTCACATTTTTGTCAAAATTACTTTGATCATATTTTATAAGTAAATACACATATTTGATTAGCCAGGTTTCAACGTAAAAATAGGCAGTGGTTAATACAATGATGACATTCATTCGCTGTTGTAAGCATGCGTTTCCAGGGAAACTTACTCTATTTGGAGCCCCACCCCCTGGTCTACCCCAGGGCTGGTAGGAATCTTGCAATTCTCTTATCTGTAAACATTAGGCAACAAACTTGTACTGTTCTTATGTTGTCCTTCTATTACAATGTTTGGTTTAAAAGACGTACAATCATCTTATCTGTAAACATTAGGCAACATACTTGTACTGTTTGTATGCTCTCCTTCCTTTTAAAAATTTGGTTTTATGTGCTATTTTTGAGTTTCAAACTAAGCTGATCATAAGTGCAGTGGAGTTAACTTGCTCTAAAACAGCGATCTCAGGTCACATGAAGTCATTCAGACTGTCTTAGGGCATTATTATATTTGCACAAGACATATTAACTTAAAATAAAAATGCACTCAAGTCATTTCATATTCTTAAACTCCAAGTTGTTTATATTTCTCATATTAAGAATTTTCATCATTTCTTCCAACTTTTTCCAAGCCTTAAATTGGATCTAAATATCTGGCCCTTTCCTAAACAAAACTTTGGCTTATTTCCGAAACTAAAAAAAATCTCAATAAAAGTATGGTACTCAAAAAATCCATTTCAGACTATTGACCTTTTTGCCTGTCACTAAAAAGTTAATCTATAGATAACAAAAAATCTATACAAAATCACCTTCTGAATATCCTCGCGTTTTTCACGGATTGCGTCTTCTTTGCGACGTCTGGCCTCCGCCCGATCCTGTTCCGCGATATAGTGCTCTTCAATCTTTTTCCTTTTCTCAGCCGAGCTGTAACCCCGGCAATTATGTTGTTTTTTAACCTATTAATACTCAAATGGTGATGATGATCAAATGTCAGTTTACACATAGAACGTTGAATATAGTTAAGACAATGTCATTAAAACTTAGCTTCAGGACGGCAATTTTGGCAAACAGTTTAAGCTCAATCTTTGTACTGTTCCAAAATAGTTTACCAATCGAATTCAAGATAAAATGTGAAAAGCAATCTAATGGGTTAATACATTGTCTTTTTGCTGTAAGTCAAGACTAATTGGAAATTTAGATACATTTGTAGTCATGTTGCCGGGTCCACACAAAATGCAGAAATTAGCTTAATTAATGACTATATACATTCACATTCCAATGTCAATGAATGGTCAATTATGCTCAGAATATCCTTTTGAAACAAAACACCAAAAAATCTGTCAAGCTGATGATGATGGTTTTGAAGCATAGTTCTTACAACATCTCTCTCAAATGATCAATTTTTGTCCTGATCTCAAATAGTTAACCAATGGAAGGAATTTATTACTAAAATGGTTTGAATCACAGTTCTTACGTCATCTCCCTCAGTGGGTCCCGTATGACGGGAGGCTTTCTATACGAAGACTCGTCCTGGTATCGTGGGGATAATGTGCTCTGGATCAGTGGCGGTACACCAGACTGCTCTGTAATGAATAATTATAATTGTTAATTCTCAACCCTTTCCTGCTCAATGGCAATGTAAAATAGCTATATGCAACTAGCATAATACAAGAACAGCCTGCAAGGAACTCGAAGTCTGTTCAGGTTTTATGCTGTTTGATGCTCATTTGTAATTTAGGGTTGGAAATGAAAGCTTTAAAACTTGAATCTAGAGAGATATGTCTTAAATTTAAATTGATTTTCTCAGGGACTACACATGAATTACATTTGTATCATTATGCCCCCGATAGAGTGGCATATAGCAGTTGAACTGTCCGTCAGTCAGTCTGTCCGAAAACTTTAACATTGGCCATAACTTTTGCAATATTGAAGATAGATGATTGGCAGGTACAGATCATTTCAACAAGGGAAGTAATATTTTTTTAAAGGATATAATCTAAAACAAATTTTAAGGTCAATGTCATCCTTCACGGTCAAGTCAAAAAATACAATCCAAGGGAAGTAATAAGCTATAAAAGGGAGATAATTTCTAAACCTGCCAAATGATATATTGAAATTTTATTCCAAGGATTGATAAAACCCGTATTTTGTTAAAAGCATTCAACAGGTATATAATAAACAGAGAGACTACACTGGTGATTCCAGAATACACCCTTTAATACGTAGTGGGTGGTATAATTACAATCTTGAGCACTGGGAAACATTTTATTTTTATTGAAGTTTTACAAATATTATCATTTTGACCATTTAGGTAAAAGACTTAAGATAAAATATGTTTCTGAAAAGAAGTGAAGATGTTTTCTGAAGAAATATTAATAATAGTGAACCAAACATTTTCTCAGGCCTGACTGATGTTTTGCATATAGAAATAGTTCACTGTGTATGTAAAGATTCATCATGAAACATGAAATAGTACTTGTTAAAATTAAGACAATGATGAAACAACTGCTGCAGGCAGTGATATAAACCTTTACTTTGAAGCCAGTCGGGGGTGTTGTCCTGTTGAGGTGGGGGCGGTGTCTGCATTCTAGGGGGAGGAGCTTGATTGGCCGGTGGGTAAAACTCTGTTGGCGAGTCTAAAAATAGTCCCGCATAGGAATAAAGTGCAAGCAGACAAAGAAAGTTTCAGGTGATAATTTTGTGTTTTAACTAAATAATTCTTAAATAATTAATAATTCTAAATCACACCTCTAGATTAAACACGTGCTGGTTGATTAGGTTCAATTGGTTTTTTGTATAAATAAGGCCTAAGCATTGAATACAATCTAATACTATATGAAACATTAAAAGCAGTATAGGTTATATAAGCCGCTAAATGCAAATATAGGTCTTATGCCATATTCAGCCAGCACAGTCTTGTCAGGAGCTTCGCTGTTTGCTAATGAGACCACAACACCTTGATTTATACAATAGCAGACAAGTCAGTGTCTGACCAGGCTGCCTTCATGCGCAGGCTGGTCTGGATTTGTTCTGGCTACATATGGATTAAGACCCTTTTTTTATTTTTTTATATCCAATATTTCATTAAGAATTTTTTTTTATTTATATTTCTCACATAACATTTTTTATTTTATGCTTTCCGGTGGTTTATAGAGAAATATCAGTGAATTATAACTGATATTCCACAGTTTTACACAGTGAAAAATAACAGTGAAAAATATAAATATTTGTCACTGATTTACTGTAAAATGACGTCATTTTTTTCGACAAAATTACCTCATTATTTCAGCCAAATTCTCCGTTCAAACTCTTTTACAATTAAAATAAACGGTTATTTGGTGGGATATTGATTTTAATTCACTCGTGATCATAGAAAAAAATAAATATTCACTCGTGGCTGCGCCACTCGTGAACATGTTATTTTGTATGATCACTCAAGAATTAAAATCGATATTCCACCGAATCCAACAAATATCCTCTACTTAGGCCTAGACTACATGTTGAGCCATGCAAACATTTAAAGCACTCACAATTGTGACTATGATAATTTCTAAGCTTCAGTACCTCTTCTGAAATATCTATTTACGTCTGTGGTTATGTCAGCAGAAGGCATGTGCTTCAGGGGTCGTTTAGCATGTATAAAATTGTTTTCTGGGTAACCTTGGAAACCGAATGTTGTCGATTGCATAGGCTGTATTGGCTCGTTGAAGCGTCGGAGATTAGACGGGGCCGCTGTTAGGAAGAACGGACACATGCGGGTTAGGTTTTTAGGTAAAAATGAGTCGTGTTTTGGTAAAACTGTACTAAATGCATGTGCTTAAAATTATCATCCCAAATAAGCCTGTGCATCTGCATTTAATTAAGAAACTTTTAAATGAAAATGCAGTCTAGGCGGAAAGTGTCATCCCTGTTTAGCTCGTGAAAACTGAACAGGCTAATCTAGGATGACTCTTCAGCACATGCATTAAGCCCGTTTGTCAAGAGCCCAACTCATATATACATGTGGAGTTAAGCATGCAGGAGCAGTCCCTGTGTAGTCTCAAATCATTCAACATGAAAATCTCTCAATCAGTATTGGCCAAAATTCCTTGCAATTATTTTTAATACTGAAAAGCTTTTTCGATTTACATACAAAAATGTGTAAACTATGCTAGAGCCCTTGTTCTTTAATAAATAATGGAAAGGGCACAATTTTTGTAGCTTTGTCTACAATTGGCGAGCATTTCACAGAGACTGCATGAGAGTGGGTGAAATATGTGTTAATGGTTTCTATTTTTGATCCTTCTTTTATCAACAAAATGTATTGATTACTTAGAAGATAAGATGAAGTAAAATGTATTTAGAACATTATATTCAAATGTAAATCTACTTGTTTGCAACATGCTAAATTTATTGATAGTACTACATACATTGTAACACATTTGTACAACAGAAAAGTTGAAAATGTACATATACAAACAGACAAATCAGCTAGGTATTTTAGAGTTTTAGAGCTGAAACTCATTATGAACTTAATAAGCAATTATAAGCATTATAAAGCACTAAGCCAAATAAATGCTAACAATAACATATCTATGGAGTAATTACAAGCACCATACATGAATATGTGATGTTGATTATCCTGCTAGTGCTAATTTCTTTCATTGATTTTATTGGTCTAAATATTAAAAGATCTCTCTAATTGGCATTGCGGCTATTCCACTAAACATAACCATCAACAACACAAATCTAAACTGAAATACATTAGTAGAGACCTTGTTGTAAATGCATACATATCTGTCAAATTGTAGCTCTAATGACAAAAGGAATAAGGCAGTCAGTGTTTTGCATAAAAATAAAGGTAAGATGCCTCTACATCTACCTTATACTGCAAACAGTTACAAATATTAAATTTTGTATTGCCTTAAATTGCAAAGTCACGTGATGTCTTTTGTTGTAAGAACTGATGAATATATTAATGAGACTGAGAGGAGACGGTTCTGCATAAGAGGGATAACTCTGCATAAGAGAGACAAATCTGAATAAGAACGAACTGTATTCAAGTAAAAGATTGAGGCCAAAGTATGTTTTCAAAAAAATCTTTCAAAGGGTACTCTTAGTACATTGCACTCTCTAGAGGTGTATTAAACGTTCTTTGATCCACAGGTATTCTGTACACATCACTCAATGCATATGATATACAATGCACATCTTTATCTGAATGGATCAATATTAGGTATATTAAGTTCATAATATTCCATAAATCAAGCCAAAGACATAAAACTAAAGATATGCATAGAATTAAAACTGTCAAATATACATTGAATATTGGGAAAGCAGCATGAAAAAAAGTGAAAACCATACACACACAAACATGCGACTGTAGAGGAAATTCAAAAACTTGATAAGGCACATAGTGAATTAATGTTGGCAGCGTTTCAATAGGATGCAAAATGCAGGATGTTAATACGGATCAATCACATTTGCATTTAAGCTGACATTATTTGCGAAAGCAGCTTTTTCCTCACCAATTTCCTCATAATTATGTTTATTATGTGGTTCCCCTTAAAACAAAGTTAAACCATAGTGTTAATGTCAATCAATCCCATATATATGTTATTTCAAAGCCGGAAAGTCTAAAATACCTAGCTTACATTCCTGCTAATAAAATCATGCACCAAACTATAAACTTTTGATATCAATAGAAAGAAAAAAGCTAATTATGCACATAAAATTGTAATGACAACAACAGTTTGGTATTAATGTTTACACTTCCATGAGGATAACATCAAGCTGCAATAATCAGTCTTATACGTAAATGGCAGCGATTTTATTTTTGAGAATTAGTGTAGAGACCAAAGCAATATTGCATGAACAAATACAAATGAAAAAGTATATTCTGGCCAGTCATGTCAATTTAAAAAACCTACATTATGTCATTTGTATTTCTGGTTAGCACGATTGGCACAAATAAAAAACTTTTTTTTTTTTTTTTATTAATTTTCAACATACATGTCAATTACAACAAGGTTATACATATGAGGCTGCATAGTTATACATACTGAAGTATCATATATATTTAATATTAATATGCAAGCAAGTGATTTTGGTATATATTAACAATAAGACGTTATTAATGCATTAACTTGCAAAACTATGTTAAATCATAAGAGAGAGGTGGGATTGATAAACATTATCAAAAATAATCAAAAAGCATTAGATTTTTGTAAAATTTCTCAAATATTTACAAAAAAGGAAAGATAAAGAAAGATAAATAAACAGTACTTTAAAGAAACATCCAATGATGATGAGGATATAGGCAAGATTTTTTCAAGGTGTTGCAAAGTTGTGCCATTTTCTATTATGTTGATAAATTTTATCTTTTTTTAAAAGCAATTTGTTTTTCTAATATAATTTTCATTCTTAGAGCATTTTTGAAGGTCTCAATATTTGGCTTTTCGGCTTTTGATTAGTATTAAATATGTAAGACTTCATCAGAATAATTATATAGTTTATCACTTGATTATAATAGCCTCCTTTTTTTTGTACCAAATACAATATCATTTATATTCAGATCTATGTGTAATTGTCTACTATTTAAAAATAATGTCAGCTTCCGCCATATCGGTTGTACAGAATTACATTCATATAGAACATGTATAATTGTTTCCTTAAAACTTGAGCAAAAAGTGCAGAGACTTGAAGATATCAAATTACATTTATACAAATATGAATTAGTTGGTAATATGCATTGCAGAATCTTGTATTGAAAATTGCATAAAGTATTATCAATGGTGGCTTTAAATGGTGTTATATAAGCATGTTTCCAGTCTATACTTTGTTCATAGGAGGACATTATTTCTTCCCATTTCTGTTCTTGTTTGGTTTTATTTTCTTCTAAGGTTTGTTGTAGATTATATAAATATTTACACACTGATTTTGTTTTTTGTACCTTTTCAAGTAATGTATTATTATTGAAATTGAAGAATTCCATCTCAGAAAGTTTTTGTGCGTAAATTATTGGAATACTTTTGATTAGTGTGTAATATTTAAAATAATCTGTTGAGGGCATTTCATAAAGGGTTTTGAAAGCTTGGAATATATAATAGCTTTTTGACCTAAAGTCATAAATGTGTTCTAGGAACTTAATACCCCTATCAAACCAGTTTTGGTAAAAAAAGGTATGTTGGTTATTTTTTGCTATTGTCGAGTTATTCCATATACTGTGAAACCATTATTAATCGTCAGGCATTAATTTTCAGAAATTTCGTCAGTCGACCGATCTGCGAATTTAAGATCCTAACGAACAATCATGCTCTATGTTTAAACAAAAACAAATACCGAATTGAACAATATTTTAAACTATACCGTAGACATGAGGCATTAAATTCCAACATAATCCATGCACACATTCACTGCTGCTTCGTAATCAAGATTAATCCGGTTTTGACACAAAGGGATGTAGATTACACAAGGTACTTAACTGACACGTGACACTTCTTTAAAACGCGTGTGCATTACAGCTGTATCGAATGCGTTGACTTCGTTTATGCAGAATGGTAATGAATTAGCGCTAATTGTTTATAACTTTATTACCCATTAGGTGCATTGTGTTTTTCAGGGGTGTTGCATATTAGCCATCACGCAGCGAATGCCGATGAAAGACAATAAACCAAATAAAAAGATGACGATGTGTGATCAACATGCGTATTTATCACAAATTAATAATGAATATTTTAATTGCTGTTTGTTGTTTGATTGTTTGCGTTTAACCACACTTATTACTATTTTATATGTATCAATTTATTTATTTTTAAATTATTGACATTATTGATTAATATACCGGTAGTTTACTTTTTAAGAACAAACACACACATAGAGTTTCTAATTTTAATGTTGATATCAGAAAAAAAGCATTTTATTTGAAAAAAAAACCACTTAACAAACTGGAACCTCTTTCGTATAACACAAACAGTTTTAAAACGGTATTGACAGCATTTTAATCAAAATCATACCAACTAGAACACATACCCAATTGGCAATTGGCTTCGTTGTTACAAACACTCGTTAACGGTTATTCGATCCCACTTGTCCGCTAATCATAACAATGAACGTGTTAATGGCATACATTAAGAGGGTCCATTACTGTCCCTTGATAACAAAAGACTAGTTAATTGGCATGTGACAAACAGGCCCCATATCCTGCAGTGTTTCTCAAGTGTGTTCCCGCATTCGTACCACGATTTTTCGCAACTGCGATTGATCGCGAATATGTATTACACACAAATCGGATATTGACTGACGCATTTTTTAAAATTCAAAATCAGAAATCGGCGAATTTAAGTGCTGACGAAATCGTCATTTTTATAAAAATGGCGAAATTTTGTGCTGTCGAAAATAAATGGTTTCACAGTAATCGTTTTATTTACATGTCCTTCTGTTTCTTTTGATTTAATTTTGTTCCAGGAAGTAATTACATCTCTGAGGAATACATTTTTAAAATTTGAATTAATATGTTTGTCATTAAGGGCACATTCAAAGACAAGATTTCCACCATATTTATAAAGTTCGTTCTGATAGAAAATTTTCCACTGCCCTGTATTATTAATGTCTGTAAATCTTTTGACCCAACTGGCCTTATTTGCGTAAAAAAAGGCGGTTTTATCAGTGAGTTTGAGCCCTCCCTGCTTAATTGACATAACGCCTTATCAGTGATTGCTCCGCCCACTTAATCACGTGGCTCAGCGGGAAGAAAACCTAGACAAGCTAACACAAAAATGGCTGCTTTGCCTATAGACTGCATATAGATTTACGCGATATTCCGGATGATTTTATGGACTTAACACCATATTACACTTGTAAAGGGATTGGTGCCATTTAGTTATTCTGCAAATGCAAAAAATATACGATTAAAGATAACATCAGCTATTTATAACGGGTAAATAGGTATATTAAACACGCTCTCAAACGCTTGCGCGCTTACCGAAATCGAACCCGTTATTACGTGTAATGGTGGTATTTGCAATAAATTAACACTTCACCGGTATTTACCCGTGTTACTAACAAAGTTATTACTGAAACATTCCCCCCTACCCGTGTATTTGACACGAAATAGCGCTTTATAACTGGGAATTTGGTGAAGTTTCACGCGCTTTCTGACGCCGGGTGGGTACCTCAATCCCACATGTTATTGCGTATAAAAGTGATATTAATCATATTAAACATTGCTTATGGGACATTTATCGATCACTATAATTTAAAGCACAAAAACAACACAGTAAGTTTGGACATTGTCTGATATAAAATTAGCGTTGTACGAAATGGAATACGGTCAGACTATTATAAATTAATAAGGCTACCAATATCAGACGCTTGCGCAGGTACCAACTTCCCCGAAGTTACCGCATTTATTGGTTAACTAATATCAGTAATAATAACTCTTTTACAATAGCATTTATCGATACGTCTCTATTAAAATAATAACAAAATGGTTTTCACTTGTTTCTGACACACACAGAAACGCTATTTTTAACGGGGATTTCGTAAAGTTACACGAATTGGGTACCAAAATTCTCAATTATTTTACATGCACGCGTGACATAATACATACTTAATAATGCTTAGTTATTGCTTATATGACATTTCAAGTTTGTGAAATAAATTAATGTTCTATAAAGGGGATCTGGGTAATTCTTGAAGCTTCCACTCGCTCTTGTCAAGACCGCATTGCCGCGTTGGAAATGGTATAAATTCAATTCATCTAACTTATCTTTCTGGATACCAAATGTCAGAGTTGCATTAACCCTTTTTACACCGCTTTTGCCATATTTCATTTCCGTTTTTTAATCCGAACAAAATAAACGAAACTCGTTTAAAAAATGAGATCTAGGCATTCGAGCTCCTAGTGTGGATAAAAAGCGTTTATTGGTGACACCACATGAGTGCAAATGTGGAGATACCGTTAATAAGATAATATATCACATGTCACCTTCAAATAACATGTATGATGTCGGTATCCGGAGAAGCGCCCCCCCCCGTAGAACTGCCCCCCGGAGAACTGCCCCCTTATTTTAAAGGTGGCGGAGAGGTGCCCCCCCATCAAATCGGTAGGGGCGGAGAACTGCCCCCCTGTCAGAATTTAGTAGGCGGATATCTGCCCCCCCCCCCCCATCAAATCTGTAGGGGCGGAGAACTGCCCCCCGGTGTCATATTAGTTATTAGTTGCGTAGTGAAAACAATACTTACGGGTAATTTTACGTTATCGCCGTTTTATCCGGTAACAATTGAATTTCAGTACAACAATATTACCATTTATCGAACTGAATAACACAAATTGTCTAGAGGCATGTGATAATACTGTTTAAGGCCCTTGGTACGCATCTGCACCACTCACTATACATGAATGCCATGTAAAAGTCGTGTTTTAATAAGAGCGCGAAACATAGTCGAGATCCACACAGGAAACGCGTGCGTGTTAATACTGGCCAAGTGTCGCAACTAAATATAGACGTGCAACTCAGTACTTATGGAGGAAAAGTTACATCGGAATTAATTTACATTATAAAGATAGTATTGACCCATGGAAAAAAAACGTAAATTTTCATATAAAAAAGGAAATGAATAGGCAAAGCAAAGGCATTTTGACTTGAAGAAAAAAGTAGAGTGAAGTCGAATTTATAATCAATTTATTTATGTTGTTTAGTTAATTCATGTGTCATACAAAATAACATACATAAATACACACATTACACATATTACGGCAACAGTTTGCATTTTGAGCAGATCATGTCGACATGCCAAACAAACAAAATCGGTAACAGTTGCTTTAATTAGCAGCTAATTAGGCAGGCAGAGAACTTGTTACCGTTAACGATAAGCACCGCGATCGTTTAATCTTTTAATTGGTAGACCGGACCGACCTTTATTGTTAAGAACTTGTTAGCTTTGAATAAAGCCGCATACGGGTTTATTATATTGAACCGTCCAAATCTGTAATTGGCGAAAACAAACAAATAAATTATTGTTTTCAGCTTGCATAAGGATGGATTAAATTGCATGCTTATTGTTTGTTTTAAGTACGGGGAAATCATCGAATAATTCAGCCGCGAAAACTTTTTATTAGCAAAAAGTGATTTGTTTTTCTTTGTTCACATAGACGAAAATCGCGTGATTATCAAGATGGCGACGTCCATGCCGAGGCAGGTATTTTTTTGCCGTTTTATAACTTTTATTACTTGTACAACTTTATATTACTTTTGAAATTTCACTCAATTTCCATACATAATAGCAAGAAAGTTACTGGCGGTATTGTCATTATAATACTCGCTGCGAAATTTCTTTAATTAGGGGGCACTTCTCCGGGTCATCAATTCTGACAGGGGGGCAGTTCTCCGCCCCTTATTAATCAGCAGGGGGGCAGTTCTCCGCCCTATAAAAAAACAGTGAGGGGGCAGTTCTCCGCCCAGTGAAAAATCTTTGGGGGGGCAGTTCTCCGGGGGGGCACTTCTCCTAGAGCCATGATGTCAATTAGGTGCACTACTATCAGAGTAATAAAACACAGCATGAATTAGGCTTCATGCTGGGTTTTATTTCTCTTTAAGTAATGCAGATGAACCTCACTTCTGACCTAGTAACTGATAAAACTTTTTTTTTTTTAAGTGAAATATTTTGTGATAATCAGATCGATAACGTAAACTATTTAAATCTGCTAGTATATCCGATAAAAATATATTATAATTGTCTTTGACAGTGTTGACGTTCAGTTGTTCGTGGTGACGACCCAATGTATTTATACATCTCTTACACTTCTCAAGATCTCTTTTCGGCTTTGGAAACGATATAAATTAAATGTCACCAACTAATCTTTCAGGATATCGATTGTCCGAGTTACATAATCCCCATTGACACTGTTTAACCATTTTTAATTGTTTTTTAAAGAGGAAAACAAAAGAAACTCGTTGGAATAAAAGTGAACCTAAACATGTAGCTTGTCTAGAAAATGGCGGACAGGTCTTTGCTAACGAGTGCGCCTGATTAATCGATCGCTGATTGGTGGATCAATTCTAGTGGGCGGAGCGATCATAGATAAGGCGTCATGTCAATTGGTTTAACAAGAGTTGTTCGTTTTATTTTGTCAGGTTTACCATTCCATACAAATTGGAATATAGATTTATTAATTGTTTGTATTATATCATGATTAGGGTTTGGGAGTGATGACAATGTGTACATAATTTTTGGTAGGGCAAATGTTTTCACCACAGTGACTTTTCCGAGAAGTGTTAATTTTTTGTGATGCCACTGTTTTAATAAAAAACTTACGACTCATTTTACTTATGTGAATGGAAATGGAATTGTAAATGTCTCTAGCTGGCTAGAATTTGTAAAAATTATGGATAAGATGCATCTTTAGCTGAGTAAAGTATGCTTTTAAAGCAATGTAACATAGTGTTTTACATAGTGTTTAGTTAGGGTCTACAGTTATAGCAGAACAGCTCGTAAAAGGTCATTTTGATGTCTTATTAACAGGTCTACAAACACTTAAAACATAAGCCTTTATTTACAATTATAATAACAAATCTGGCACCATTCCATATAGCAAAATACAGAGTGCAACACAAATCTTAATAATGCAAGACAAAAATTATAAAATGATTTTGCACAGTTGAATATTAAAATTTTAATCTTTTAATGCCTTGTTTGTGGAACTTTGTGAACAATCGAGCTGATTGTGTATATCTGTACTGACTGTATATGCAAGTATATCTATTCGGTGTTTTCCGCCTGAGGGAGGAACGAGTCACTAAAGCCTGAAAGGAAAATACAGGACTGAAGCGAAACCCAAAATTTACAGTGGAGATAATCCAGTAATAATCAACACTGAGTTGTGCTCCTTGAATTCTTCAAAGTTATGATTGCATCCAATTAGACAAATATCAGTAACAACCCAAAAAAATATTGTGGACTCTACAATATTGTTGACTCATACAAATATTGTGGACTCTACAAATATTGTAGACTTATACAAATATTGTGGACTCTACAAATAATGTTGACTCATACAAATAAATGTATTGTGGGCTCAACAAATAGTGTGGACTCATACAAATACATGTATTGTGGACTCAACAAATAGTGTGGACTCATACAAATATTGTGGACTCTACAAATAATGTTGACTTATACAAATATTGTGGATTCATACAAATATTGTGGACTCATACAAATATTGTGGACTCAAACAAATATTGTGGACTCTATTATGGACTCTAACAAATATTGTGGACTCATACAAATATTGTGGACTCTATCATACATGCCATAATTTTTCAGACCAATTCCAGGACATCGAGTTTAATTGTCCGGGACTTTTGCCGATTCTCCGGGACATGTATAAAATGTAGCGATATTTATAGACATATGCATTTTTGGTACGTATTTTTTTGTTTCGCATCGTTAATTGCAAAAGTTCGAAAGCCTATCCGAAATACACTTGATCTATTAACGTCAAATTAAACATTACTACTTCCGTTACTAGATACAAGCCACGTGTTTTCAGTGTAAGCGTTCTAAACATAGATGGTGACGTCACTGCGTTATTGTTAGTATGACCGGTGTGTAACGCGCAGTTGTTGATACGCCTTTATTCATTTATAACATTTATATATATTCTTGCTTTTTAACTCAACTTCTTTGTCGGTTAAACGTGCGAACATAAACTACTTTTAATTTTTCCTTTCCTAACAACTATCCTTTGCCCTTACGCAGCGGGAAATAATGACGAAGTAGATTAAAGTCAATTAACAACCACATTAAACAATGCCGCCTTTTCGGTTTGACCGCGAATGTGAGACAATCGATATGATAACAGGACCCCTGTTAATTGATCGATTTTGACACGTAGCGTAGTCTGCCTATTCGGGTAGGCATTGTCATGGAGATGCTGCAGATATACACAGATTTGAGGTGCAGTTAAGCATAAGATAAGGTACATGTATATATGGATTTTGTAAATTCCGGGACATTTGACAGATTTCCGGGACAGCGGGACAAGTTCTTCATTTCCGGGACTGTCCCGGACAATCCGAGATGTATGGCGTGTATGACTCTATTATGGACTCTACAAATATTGTGGACTCATACAAATATTATGGACTCTAAAAATATTGTGGACTCTATAAATAATGTGGACCCCACAAATATTTGACATTTCATATAAGTATTGTGGTAGTATATGTGGTGATATATGTAATAAATTTAGTAGTGATTCTTGACCTATGCAAATGTCATCTTAAAACTGTCTCAATTTCACCTTTATAGGGTTCATTTTAAGCATGTTTTGAGATAATAGCCTCAATCAGACAAACTAATAGAGGATTGTTTGCAATAAATGGTGTGAGAGGGTCATGAGAAGTGCAAACCATCAACTACATATGAAACATATAGCAACTATCTGTAGAATGAATACTATTAGCAAAATCATTTAAGGTTCAAGAATCTAACAAAAAAAGAGGATGGCTCAAAAGAAACATAAATTACTGACTTATAATTTGTAGTACATGGCATTGGAGATGTACTTATCTTATATATTTTATCTTATATTGAAAACTGAATATTATCAATATATTTCTGAATAGTTAATGTCAAGCATTACGGAAGGTTACAATATTATAACAATTTGAATTAAGGTCATACACACCCATCAAAAAATATATACTTTTCTAGACCAGTCCCATCTTCAAAATCAAGCAACTATTTAACTCATTTGATTAAGCATCAAGTGGTCACTTAATAGAATATGGCAGCTTCTGTTGAGCCAAACTGGGTGATTTGTTAACCCTTTGCATGCTGGGAAATTTGTCATCTGCTAAAATGCTGTCTGCTGAATTTCTAAAATTAGCATTTTCTTCGTTTTTTTTTAAAAGAATACTATCAGAGTGCAAACAGTTTGGATCCTGATGAGACGCCATGTTCTGTGGCGTCTCATCTGGATCCAAACTGTTTGCAAAGACCTTCAAAATTCGGTTCCAGCACCGAAAGAGTTAAGATTTCTAAAAAGCAGTCATAGCCATACCATGTTTTGGCCCAAAACCGATCACCCCTGCCATTTGCCTATCATTTAGGTCCCTATATTGGACAAGGCATCTTACCACAAAGTCATCAATGCTCTGTTGTGCACAAAACAGAATAGTGTACATTAATTTATTTTCGAATATTTGCTAACAAAACCTTACAGTCCAATTAGCTAGTCATTCAGATCTAAGAAAATTTATTCAAAGGTAGCTTTCCAATTATGGAAGAATTATAAACTGTAATTTGATTGACTAAGTAATTGATAGAGAAACAAAAAAAACCGAAATTCCCAAATGGAACTTTATATTGACTAACATTTCCCACTAACAAGTCACTACTGACTTACCAATAAGGCCATATCATTACTCATCTATCAAACAAAAGTACATTTTGCTAGGTTCTATTAATGTTTTTTTTTTAAATAACTGTATTCATGAGAACAAACATATTAGGAATAAATTTTACATATTCATAATGATTATTTTAAAAAAAACATGTATATGAAACTATAATTTTCATAAATCAAAAAGAATATCTTTAAATATTCCATACAGCGTAGAACTATAATCATAAAATTGATTTTAAGAAAAAACACACATTATATAATTACTGGTTACAATAATTACTAATTAAACCATTTATTGATTGCCTGTTGATGTAAAACAGAAACATTGGTACATACAAGTAATTTTTGTCTCATTCTTCAATCAGAATCATCTAAACACTGGAAATCACCAAGCCTTGGCGGTCACTTCGTTTAATCCAGTCAATGCAATCCAATCAGTTACATGACTATTCCATTACTGTTTGTGTATATAAACTGCTGTACAGGCGAATGATGCTATATAACATACCCTTTTTCACACTCATAATGGATTTAAACCCACTGTGGATAACATACCACATTTAATTTCCAGAATAAATACGCTGATCGACTTGTATTTGATGTATTTGATAATCCTTGCTTCTTTGAATGACCTATTCTCAGTATCTTGGCATCTCCATAGCAAAAATAAATAAACGGCAACCAAAATTTGGATTGAATAAAAAGCCGGTCTTTATATATTTCCTGAAAGCATGTTCCTATAATTAACAATATTCATGCACAACAGATCAATGTATCGATTCCTACATCAAATAAAACATCTTTGTATCAGAATCACTACACATATCAAAATAAATGGTGCACAAATAACCGTTAAATCAATATCAAGTTGATAGCAATAGCCAATTGATGAATTCATAAACTGGTTGTTTATATTTTCACACTCATACTTGAATCATAATAATTGATGTTATTTTTATGGGAAAGTGGATGGGAGTTAATGTCTAAAACTTCAACTGACCTATCAAATCCTTTCATTCTGGCATCAGCAGTAAATAACTGACTCAGCAGTAAATAAACACTGTCGGAAATAAATTAACCTGTCTTAAAGGCTCACCACAATGAAAAGTTTCAGTTAATCAAACAATATACATATCTAGGTTCTTTCTGTGATAAATACCCTTTCAGACCAAATTAATGCCTCTAAATGTTTGCAAACAGACTTGAAATTGGCAGTACAATTGGATATAAATTCCCTGTATCGGCTTATGAAAGAAATTAATCGCTACTTACAATGATATCCAATGTTTATCTTTCCCCTATAATCAATATCAATAAATTGTCTGTTTCTATGATCGAAACGCATATTTATAACAGTGTGGATTCCAATTCTGTCAACTAAGAGATTCACAAAGGGTTCACCTGGCTTGTGCTTAGTGATATAACTGTAAATCTTAACAAACTATCCAATGCTTCTATTTTTACAACTAAAAATAAACTCATGAATTTTTGATCACAGAAATATGCTTGCATGTAACAGAGTAATACTAGTAATTGCTACAACTAACCTTTCAAAACCATCTTTTTTAATGAATGTAGAATGAAACACATAAATCCCTACCCATTTTACCACAAACTGATAACCGAATTTCAATATCAATCTTCTACTCAATATTTGAACAAAATGAAAAATAAATTAAATTAAAACAAACAATAATTTATAGATATTGTGAAGCTCTTCCAATTTAATTGAAATATTCCTGAAAATATTGTGATGGTCTATAATGTACATGTATTAGAGCAGTTACGCAAACATGCCTATTAGAATTAAAACCTTTCAGTAGGGTTTTGTTGGTCTTATTTTAATATTGTCTCACAAAAGTCACAGAAATTGATTGTATTTACAATGTTGTGGCAGCAATATGTTTTGCTTTAACAAATATTGAAGAGTTGTTTCTGTAAATGTCAATAACATGCAAATCAAACAATTTTGTATCAAAAGGTTCAACTTCAACAAGGGTGGGAAATGCCACTCTCCAACATACCAAGGCCAATGAACAATATACCATAGAGCACTTAACTTTATTGTATCAACTTTTTGAGACAGCAAAAAAAGGACCATGAAACTTCAACAGAAGAAACTAACATATTAAAAGAAGGGCTTTTACACACCTTTTCACAAGAAATTATCTGTATCATAAATACATTACTCAAAAGGGTGTCAATAATTCATATCAGACCCTTGAATTTATTTGCTCAGATTTGAAGAGCAGCAAACATACCACTTAATAAGGCATGCCCTTGTAACCTGCTGGTAAAGTGTAACAAGTTGGATTACAAGATCAAGTCTAAGATTCTAAGGTTGAGATTAAGCATGATTTTGATTAAGGTACAAAACTATTAAAACTAGATGTATAATTATGAATAAACCATAAGGCAAGAACAATTTTGGGACACACACAAGGGTAAATTGATAATGACATACTTAAAACGAGAGCGCCGATGGCGTTAAAAGCATAGGTGCAAGATACAGGGAAGAATGGCATCACGTGGTATAATGTAGTTCGATATCGCCATCCGCGAATTTCTCAAATCAATAATTTCAAACAATTACCGACTATTTAAATAGATAATCTTTCCATTTACATCAGTGTTTGAAACGCTTATGAAAAATAATTACCCAAGCCTTTCAAAATTTAAGCACGGACAGATCTGTATCGAACTATTCTTTTCACAAATGAAAATAGACGCTACCCTATTCGTCTGCGTCAAGAATTTGTCGTAAAACTTGTGGTAAGCGTTAGATGCAGACGTGCACAACAGATTGAGTTCTGAATACAGATTTCTGAATGCAGATTTTTATAGAAACTCCTCACAGCAGTTACTTCCCTTGCTTCGCCCGGTCAGTAACTTCTAGTATAAGGGAGGCCACTGCGTAGGAGATTGAGATTTATAGTGCAGATGGAATTGTTTTACGAACGAAATTTGTTTTAGGTTATAAGAAGATTTTTTGACATAAAACGGTCTTAGAAAAATTCACTAAAAACGGTGTCAGCAATATTCTTGGAAGAAAATGTTAGAAAAACGTTTCCAAAAAAATATTGTAAGAATGACCATATACTAAATTAAATAGATATTTCGTCTGATTTTTGATCAGGTAAGGCTTCATAAAGGGCAACCGATCGATGTGGATTTTCGAAATGTGGTATATACCATAAGCATAGGTGCGTAAACGCACCTATGCTAAAAAATCAGTCTTAGATTTTCGGTACGAAGCATTCTGACTTTTATATAAAAAAAATGCTGAGACACTTTCAGGAAAGCATAATTCAATATGTTCCTTGCAGGCAAGAATCATAGTTACTGTATAGGACAAAACATATTCCTTTTTTAATAAAAAAAATACAGCATGACAGTTTTTTTAACTTGTTCAATTAATATTAAGCTGTACATTAATGCAACCATTTAACAAAAATCCTTTTGAAATGACACACATTTAAAATAAAGCTCATTATTGCCTTGTTTGGACATACAAATCTATTTTATAGCCCTTTTCAAGGTTTCAGATCTTTGGAATATGGTCAATAACAGTATAATAGACCTTGGTATTAGTACCATAAAATTGAACATAAATTCCAGTATCACAAGTTCGTAAATTGGCAGACCAATTTCACTTCTCAAATCCTCACACAGCCAAGCATTGCGACTCTGTTTGCTTTCATATTTGCTTTCATATTAGTGAAAAAACGCTGTTCACTGATACATTGATTATTGCCAGATCCTTGACAAACTGGACCCGTTTTACAATCTAAACAAATGCATTGATTAATTGATACAAACTTTCCATTTCTAGACGGTCGAATATTATGAAGTATGAAAAACATTTCTATACAAGTTGAAATAACATAAAATTACTACACATATCAATTAATGAAATACAAGTTGCATAACATGACATGGAGTGTAGTTCATCGGAGTAACATATAAGTTTTATCTAATTTTGAAATCAAATGATTATGTATAAATGTCCATAATCAAGTCTTAAATCAAAATTTAAAAAAATATTTCTAGTATAAATTACGATGTCCTTTGAATTAGAATTGGCATACATTTAACAAGTTGTCCAAATTTGAATTAGCATTGGCATAAATTTTACAAGTACATGTGAAATAGGTAATCAAAATTATTGTTTAACACATTAACTTTGAAAGTGTTTTAAACAGTGGCCTTGAACTTCTACTGATACAACATTTATTAAAAACATAGCAGACTTAATCTAGATTAACATTTACATTTTGAGTCCCAGCTGGCACATCGTCAAGGCATGTTATAAATGAAACAGTTTGCCAACTAGTTGATAACACTTTTTGCATGTATAATAACATGCATTTCAGTCTATCTTTAAACAGTATCATATTATCAAAGTAAAACATAACAATATTTTTGCAGAATTCAGCTTAAGATAAATATTTTTTAAGCTATATACAAATTATAATACAGTAGACTCTCTGTAAACCGGATTTAAGCCTGATCGTCCGGTTTTCAGAGAGTTCCGGTTTACCAAGAGTATGCATATTGCCGAAATATACATGGTATGCATTGTGTACAGAATCACATAAAAATAAAACAAACCATCTACATTTACATGTACCATGTGATAACTGTACGCAGGTTCTGATGATGTTAATTGCATTCTTAAAAAATGTGTTTTTAATCGATAAAGAGCAAAACATATTCCATACCGACTTGTTTTGATTAATCCCAAAGTGCGCTGGAGGCTTCGACATTGTACATGCGTTCGCAATTAGTAAACGGCAATGAATGAATTTGCATACAGATGGATGGATATTTAACAGTCATATTTCTAACAGTTTATCTGACAAACAAACAAACAACCATTACAGCGTTAAAAACATGGCTATAAGATCTTTTAAAATACTCGAGAAGATCACAAGAAAGTTATCGTCGCAACGGCATGCATTATTTTTTTAATTAAATTGTTTATCATAGGCGATAATAATAAATTAATAAAACGATCGAGTCAATCACTTTTTGGTGTTACCGCATGTCTATTATAGACATTCACAGTTTGTTTTACATTACTTAATCGGACTCCCATAGCGCGGTAACTACTTGACACCTTTTTGGTATGTTTAATCTGATTATCGATAATTCGATAATTGCGCGAGCAAAATTTGTGACACCGCACTCGCTGTGCTGACTAGGTATTGTTATTTTCATGCCTCGGATATCTTGAGAATTTAGACCGTCCGGTATACTCAATGTATTTTACGTCGAAAATGACCAAATTTACGGAGATACCCGCCCGGTTTCTGGTTTTCAGAGAGTTCGGTTTATTCAACATTTTTTTACAAAGAAATAGAAGGAGAAAATACGGGACTGGCCCGACCGTCCGGAATCGGGAGAGTTCCGGTATTCAGAGAGTCCGGTATTGGCAGAGTCTACTGTACACACAAAATGGGATCACAATATAATGCAGTGAAATTTAATATCTTTATGTTTTTGGTGCAAATTTGGTCAGATTTAGAATAAGCAGAATGTTGAAAAAGCCCCTAATGCAACATGCACATGGAAATTTTGCTGTCAAAACATTACTTTCAAAATGCACAGTTACATTGGCTTTACCCTGGGGTATACTTCATTTAGAACATTTCACATACATTATGCAAGACTGTAAGAAAATGAATCATTTCAATAAACAAAAGCAAACTTTGAGTTATTTAGATATGCCTAGTTCTCTTCTTTCCAAATGATGACATGGTTCTTATATACATTAATTTAATATTCTTTTATTTTTTTTAAGTCTAAGGTGAACACATTTCTTTCACATTTGTTATGGTTTAATCCATGTGTGAAATACTTCAGGAAATACATTTTGCATACATTATCAAAGACTGTAAGATAATTTGATGATGCATTTCATTAAACAAAAGCCAGCTCAAAGTTATTTAGATATGTGTACTTGACATCTACTACATAACTTATGGCAGGTCTCTTAGTACATTACTTCAATATTCTATTATCTTTTTTAAACAGCCTGAGGTGACAAAATTTCTTAAACATGCCTCAATATTTAATCCATGTGGCTATGAATGCACAGTAAGGTTTCAACAAGAAGATAATGCCTACATGATTATTGACAGTTTATCATTCGTTTAATTTTCTTTCTAGCAATCCAGGAGTCCACTGCAAGCTGTCAGTAAATAATTCTCTTTTTGGTATTTGAGAAATGAAGTTGTACATAGACGATACTTAAACTTCACAATCGTTTCTGTGGGTTATTTTTTGTCTACTTGAGGATCAATGGTATGTTGCTTGGTTATGTCGATACAATCCAATATACATGCACTATAGCTTATCAGTAACGTTATATACCGCCGTAAAATTCATAATGGTGATCCTATAACTCTCAATTGATGAGTCTGCCATCTTACATTGAAATAAGAACATAGAATGATCAACGTGCTTTCTTGAAGGCAAAATAGGGTAGTCAGAACATTATATACTGCAAAAAAACAAACAATGTTTAGTTCGGCACAATCAAATTTGAATGTGGAAACAAATAATGACAATTGTTAAAGTCACTGTTCCTTTAATAATGTTATGTATCATATGAATGAATTTGCAAAGCTGAGAGGAAAAAAAAATTACCATATTTACCATAAGACCATATTGGGGATGATTTTGAACCAGACTTCAACAATCCATCTGACAGAGCCACAGAACTGGTTGAAACCGTGGCCACTGACCTTCTTGACCTAATGGTACTCACTGATGAAACAGACGAGCTGTCCATTTGAGACAACGAGCTTAGTGACGGACTTGGTACTGTATATGCAGTGTGGAGTGGAGAATATGGAACATACTCATCAAGTTGCAGTGAAGGGAATGATTTCACGAAGGAAAAAGAACTTTTTGATGATCTTGATGAAGATTTTCTAGAAACATGGCCTGTATTTCCCATGGCTTTCCATGGTGACCAATAACTTGGAGATTTAAGAAACATTAAGGAATGTCTTTGTCTAAATCCACATCTTTCACATAACTGACCATTTTGAATCACTGAGTCGCTGTTTGTTTTATGAGTCAGTGATGAACCAGATACCATTTTTTAAATTAATAACCAATCTAAACTTTAAAGACAATAGCCTGTAGCATAACAAAAAATATTCTTAATTTCCAATACAACTTTGCTTACGACTTTGAGCACAACACAACACATACAATATGCAACACAAACACAAAAATAGTATTCCTTTATAACCTATTAAAGATACTAAGTTAATAATTAAAGCAGTTAGGAATAATAATATTCCTAATTGGGTTTTTGTCATTCCATTCATTCGGTCTACTATTTTGTAATTGACATCAGATCATCTGATTGGAAATCAATATCATACATGAAAATAAAATTCACAGTGCTCAGTAAAAAACAAACAAACCAAATGCATCGGGTATTACATGTATTCTGATCAAATTAGACCTTGATCTTGGAACTTGGGACCCAGTTGTTTCACTGGGTTTCACCATATCACTGATATGCCAAGTTATTTGAATATAAATAATTGCTGAATAACGTTATGCTGACAAAGCGTTTATATAAATAAAAAAAAATATTGACCTTTGAACTATATTTTTGACCTTGACCTTGGATCTCATTTTTGGTCACAACACATCCTCACAATGCTTAAAGTTACAGCCAAGCTATGTAAAAAATCCATTTATGCTGGACAAAGTTATGTGCTGGAGAAAGTGCTTAGTGCTAATTTCTTTTCTTTGACTGAAAAGTGACCTTGACATAGGACTACTAAACTAGTTCTTGCGCTCAACACATTTAAAAAAAATGGTTGTCAATTCTGAAATCAGTTTGAAAATAGAATCATGCTGGACAAAGTTATGCTTCAGACCAAGAATTAGGGATTGATTTCCTAACATTTGATCTTCGCCCTTAAATTTTGAGCCTGACTTTGGGGCTTAACCTCAAAATCCTTGCCACTTCTGTCAAGCCATACAAAAATCCATCCATACATGATACTGAACTCAGTTGTACTCAGTTGTACTCGGGACAAGCTTTTCTTGACATATTTGTGAAAAGGCCATTTCTGAAATTCCTTAGAAAACCACAGTAAACATTTAATGAACAAAACCCAGCTATTGATTTCAAAATTCTTTGTCTCACTTTTGTTGTATACGAACACCTGTTCAAGCCATTTAAAAGCCACTACAGAAATTATTGTTATCTAACAAATGAAATGGAAGAATGTCATATTCGATTGCCTGTAATTGTACACCAAAGATTTTGTCACATGAAAATATGCTGTACATGCTCCAGTTCTATTAAGTCAATGATCGATAATTATGGGATCAATAAAAAGAATGTATTATTTCAGGTTTGCTTGTGGTACATTTGTTTTCAGACACACATCTGTATGTATTGGGAACTAAAAGTGATGAGAGGTTTCAACTGAAGAAAAACCTTGCGTTTTTTTTTAAATATATAATGTTTAGTTCCATTCATTGCAGGAAGATATTTAGCAAGAGAAATTGCAATTAAAATAGTTTTATAATGGAGTCAATTAAAATATTGTTGTGCTAATAGTCAATTCAACCAATGATCTGACAGTTAAAATTTGTTTGCACATGTGAGGTAAGTATGGTCTCAGAATAGCCAGTTCAGTCTGCACAGGCTATTATGGGATGACAATTTCCGTCTAGACTGGATTTTTGTTTAGAAGAGACTTCCTTGAAACAAAAATTTAATTCAAGCAGAACGTGTTCTCTCTGATTTCCCTGTAGGGATTGCACAGGCTAATCTGGGATGATTGAGTGTGGCTCGATTGGTCATTGTCGGTTTGGGTACTACTTACATGTACCCTGGGTACTCTTCAGTATACTTACATGTACCACGGGTACGGTAAATATACTTAAACATACCTGGGAATTTTAACGTTAAATCGGTCGTTGTCAATGGCTATTTTTTTTAAATTAATTATGTTCACATTTATGTCAAATTTTCTGTTAAATGGCTTCTATATTATCGAAACTCGTACTAAACAATCATGTTGATGCAGTTATTTGAAAGAGAAGTTTGTTTAAGATAAACAATATCGTATTTTACGGTAATCGGTAGCGCGTTTTACGACATCAATTTTTGGACGGGAATACAACTCGGGTACAGCCTAATATCGACCTGGTACGTTGAAGTATATTTACCGTACCAGGGGTACATGTAAGTATACTTTAAAGTACCCGGGGTACATGTAAGTAGTACCCAAGCTGACAATGACCAATCAAGCTTTAGTGTGGTTTTCCCAGAGGGCCACTCAAAAATGTTAACACTCAACCTCCAGATTACCCCTTTAAATGTTATAGTCCCTCAATAACAAAAGGACCATACAGCAGCAAAACCCTACACACAACCTACATACGTTTATTGCAGCGCCAATGTCTTTCTATTGATATTTTATTTCACAGATAATGTTTGGGTTACAATGCACTAAAACCTTAAACTTTAAAAATGTTTGTTTTGCAACAGGTTTATAATAATAACCAAAACTGGGTTACATTAAGGAAATTACTAAAGTTGACAAATCTGTTCATTTTAACAAATGTCAAAAAATAAACAAATTTGACTTATACTTCACTATAGTGATAATTACCAACAAGTTGAAGGTTTACTGGTCATGTACGTAATTCCGGCCTGTACGTAAAAAATCGGCCACCTGTGTAAAATCATTTTCATGATCTTGACGCACATATTTTGTTTTTATTTAGAAAAATCAACATGAAAACCATCCCCACTCGCAATATTTTGCAAATGTAAGAACCATATCACCGTAAACTTTTGTGTTAAAATGTCACAAATATAGCAGGAAATATTTGGCTCATGGGGAAAGTGATGACATCATATGTTGCAACAATTATAATCATATAAGAAACAAATATATTTTATAAAATTATTTTTATTTTATCTAATAAACTTTAATCCAAGTTTTACCAATTTATTGTACAAAAACTTATATTCAAAACATACAAATTAGAAGCTAAATATAAATTTTTAATATATGAATTACCTCCCTTTATAAGAATATTGCTAGATTACATGTTTAAATATTATATATAAGCGTTTACTAATAATCAACACTGAAGTCAACTTTTCAAACAAAATGTTTTTACTTTTTTAGCTATGTTTGAAAAAATTTATTAAACACATTAAAAACAAATATTTTTTAATGAAATAGCAGTTTCCCCATTGTTTATATTTATTAAAATAGGTAGGGGGAGTAAATGGTGTAATAATTTCGCATTTATTTTAAATTTCAAGTCAAAAATATTAATAGTATAAACATTGATTAATACTCTGAAATTGAGGACATTTGTCAAAAGATATTGCTTTGTAATTTTATCTGCAGATCAAACCGAAAAGTGGCCGATTTTTTAGGTACATTTAACCTACGAAAATGGATAGTTTACATGTCATCATTTTCTGTTCATTAAGTAACATTCACCGATCTAATTCTATTTAAATTTTCATGCTAGGTGAGTTTTGAACCCAGGATTATATATGTGAAGTTTAGTTTCAACCAGTTGCCTAACACTAAAGATTTTTCTTAAATAGTCCCAAAAGTGGCCGGAATTACGTACATGACCAGTAGCATTAAACAGATCTACCAGATTAAAGTTGTTATTTCATTAAAAATAGTTTGCGCTCAAAATAAAGTTTTATTTGACCACCTTAATGGCCATAATGGAGTAGTGCAATTATATTAAACCTACACTCTAAATTACAGTGGACTTTCTTCCACCATTTTATTGTTAATCCCATTTGAAACGAATGACCAGTCAATAAAGGATTAAAATGTGATTAATATTTTCAAATCCATCAAGTTGTATAGAGAAATTAGGCAATCATAATCTTATCTTTGAAAAGTCATTCCCTGTTGTTGACATTGTATATTTCCTGATTAACTCCAATAACAAGTTATAGACAAGCAAATTAAATGTTGTTTAGTGATAGAAACAATATAATTGCATTTTGTTGAAATTAACCTTTTTTGGGGTAAAAATGAATCAGTCTATATCTTCTTCTCTACCTTTAACACATATTCTTCAATTAATAATATAATATTTTTGCCAAAGTAATTCCATGTTTTTTTTTCTTTCCTTTGTTTTGTTTATGAAAATTGTATGACGTGCTTTTATTTTATTTAATTGTTTAGTAAATCACAAATTAACCAACAAATAGTGATTGGCACAAACATCTCTGTAATGTGTGGGGGTAGTTATTAACACTAAAAGTACAATATCATGATCATTTAAAACAGAATACTATGCACCTGGTGATGTTGCAGTGTTGCAACTAATTCTTTTGAAATTCAAGTTTCAAATAAAGCAAATTTGATTGTTTAAACTTGAAAATGAGCTTTTAATGTCAATAGAAAACAATCTATGTTTAATGATAATGAATTTTATCAGCTTCAAGTTAGATAACAAGAGAGCTTGCAACATTATTCTTCTGAAAAATCTCATATAAAAAAAATTATTAAACCAAAATAATGATTGTATCAAAATAAGCCTGTAAAAAGGGTTTGAGTTACACTGATCACATTTCATAATCATTATATAAAAACTGTTTGAGTTGGACAGTGGACAAATTTAATTAATTCTTTTTGGATTATTTATCAGCCATAATTAAGAAGTGCTTCGTGGGTGGTTATTGTGGCAACCTTTGATGATGGTACAATTAGAACCAGTTGAGTCAATGGATGAACAAAACTAATTTTGCCATATTTTCTTTTTCAAGGGCCATAATTCAGAAGTGCTTCATATGATCTGGCTATTTATCGACTTTGGTCAAGTCATTTTATGCCTACAATTATAATCACCAAGTTACTGATAATTCAGACTGTTTGGGAACAGAGAACGGACAAGGTTGATTAGACTATTTTTAAAATAAGCAGACATGATTCCGACTACCTGCCCTCCATGATCATTAGCCTTGTTTTGCCCAGGCATATTAAGGTACACAAAAATTGCTTTTTAAATAAAAGGCTTAAAAGACAAATTAAGTTATACTTAAGCTTGACTTGATTTAACGAAACTGTCCACTTACTGTAATCTATAAATCCAATGTAGCTTGTGGTCACACTAACACGATTTTTCAAACGCTTAATACAACAGCTGTCTACATGGATTCATTACCTACTAACCGTATGCAAAGCATCACTTTAGTTAGTTTAAACCTATTTATTTTAGCTCGATTGCGTCAAAAGCCTTAGGCTTATATAAACGCTCTCGAGTCCGTTTCCTGGGCCTAGAACCAGTACTTGGTGTCTTTTGGGGAGATCTAAAGAACGCTCCCACGGTGGGGATCGAACCCGTGACCTCCCGGTCGCAAGGCGGACACCATATCCATTACACCACGGCGACCTTTAGTTAAGAGTGAATGCATAATTAACATGGACAATTAAATTAGATTGCATAACAACTTAAGTACAAGATGCATGCAAGGTACCAAATAGTGCTAATTAATCTATGTAACAGTATTCAGTTGAGAAAAAAACATGAATGGCCATCATGAAAATTTGATTTACTTTCAAAGAATAGAGAAACGCCTAACAAGGCATAATTAAAAAGACAATCCAAGTCAGACATACACAGTATGTGACATGTCCAATTATTAATTATTCACTATCTTTACATCATAAACCAAAGTAACAATGCACAATGATGCAGACAGCATAAGGTACCTGACATGTTGTAATGCAAACATAAAAATTATTTATTTATCATGTAACCTTCATCTGCAACAATAACACAAAAGTTTAGCAAAACGAGTTTCCATAATACAAAAACTATTTGGTGATTAAAAATGTTGGGTACGCATGAACAGAAACCTGTTTCACTTTTTACCAACCTTATTCTACTGATATGTCAAAAGACTTATGGCAAACCCCTTTCTATTTGATCTGACTTTCACCAAATCCAATGAACTAAAAAATTAACAAGAACTCTTGAGGTCATGCCTTAATTACCATCTTCAGGTAGCAGGCAGCGTTGTCAAATTAACCCAGTTACGCCTAGCATCTATTAAAAAGGCCTTGGCAAACAGCGTAGACCCAGATGAGACGCATCATGCGGCGTCTCATCAGGGCCTGCGCTGTTTGCTTAAAAGAATTTCTGTAAAAATTTTCTAAATATAGAAATAAATATACAAGACATCCTTAATTTTGGAAAATAAATTGATCCAATTTAGAAGGATGGGAGAGTCCACTAGGCATAAATGGGTTAACAAAGACTATAACCATGTAATTATGGCAGCAAGAGTGGTTAATGTGCATTACAAGTTCCAAGAAAGTTAGCTTCCTGCTCATAAAGTTTCAAAATTATACCTCTAATAGTTATTAAGATATGCTCCTTTAGTTTCATATAAAAGCTAATGGCAATAACTCTTACAAGGAAGCAGAAGTTATGGCTCTTGTGCATTCTCTGTATCACTATGTATCTACCTTTGGTGTTCTATGTTAACACCTTGTAGTTTTTTAGATATGCATGGACAAAAAAAATCAATCTTATTAAAGCAGCCAAACCTTTAATAAAATTAATGCTTTCAGTCAATTCTGGCTTGTAAAGGAGTCATAATTTCAGTCAAATCCATGACTTCAGTTGAATTAAATAATGCAAAGAGGCCATATTTTCAATCAAATCAGAATGAAGCAAATAATGTGAAACTTGAAGGCTTTGATATGAATTATATGAAATGCATATTTTTTTCAACCAGTTCTAAATTGTACAGAAAAAAGTAATATTAGGTAATACTTAAATTATATGTTGAGAGAATGTCTGTTATACAAAAACAATTTAAAATTAATAAAAATAATGCGCATCTGGGCAGAAATGTTGAATGAAAATATTCCAAAAGTTTATTTGTTGAAGTTTTCCAATCACGATTTCAAATCAAAATATGCTTCCAATTTAGTTTTCTTAGATAGGCAATTTGTGGGCTGAAAATTAAACTGTTGTACACGTCTAATATTTCTGTATTATTCTCAACCCTGGACATCTAGCTGATGTGAAAAATCATAAAAGCACACAGTCTCTGTCCAGGAAATCTGTTTGCATTTGGCTTATGGACCGCACTAACAGGAAGATTAAAGCATATCTCTTGGATTATAGTGATTTGTTAAATGACAAGTTAAACGTGACGAAATTGGATTTCCTCCTGGAGAATCAATTAATCAACAATTTTCTTGGTCGTCATCTTTTTCCAATATTGATTTTGTGCAAACAAACATGTTATCCGGTAAAAAGCTAGCCGTTTATAGAAATGAAATGAAGATATATTTACATCTGAGTTAAACAAACTGGCAAAATTGTTTTATTTACATCAAACAATTAACTGTGCAAAATCATTTAGCTATCAATTTGAGAAAATAACTTGAGTTATTACTTATATTGAAGGTGTGTTTATTTCTAGTATGGCCATACATTATAACAAGCCATCTGCCAAGAATAACTTCTTTTTTAATCATAATAATTATGCCCGCATAAACACACAAAATCAAAGATAGTGACAGAATAAATAGGCACAGAGAAAAGTAAACAATCTAATACATACAGTCCCAAGAAAGAGCTTCTGCCGTCATTTTGTCAACTTGATAAAATCCAACAATTAAAGCCCGATTGTAGTCACTTTAATATCAGATTTGCTATGGATAGAGTGTGAAAGCTATCGCTTTAATTCATTCACAGAGATGTGCCGTTGTGGTATCCAAGGCCTAGCGTAACTCGTTGGTAAGTGTCAGACATAGATATCCGGTGCCTGTTGATTGAATACTGGAGCGTTTAGCGAAGCGTTGAAATACCACAATACCCAGGCTAATCCTAAACTGGTCGGTTTAAATTGAACTGCTTACTGTTTAAATGTGTTGACAAAGGCCAACCAAAGATGTTTTTAGCTTAATGTTTAAATGTAATGTGGAAATGCAAACCAATAAAAGATCCATGCAATCAGATGCTTAAAAGACGCGTCCTCTAGTGCAGTAATTAAGGTGTCACTGCCTCGACAATTATAAAACTGACTTGTATAGTTTAAAGTAAATAAAACTTATTTTTAGACAGCAAATATAAAATATTGCTCTTGATGTAAAAATAAGGTTATTGTGATGTGATAATAACTAAAATTAGAATGTGAAACTCATCAATTGTATGTCCATTTGTACATGGATCAATAAAACATTGATAGATAGATTTATAAGAGAATCTTTGAATCTCTGACAAAGCACATCTACAAAATGTTAATTTTAGCGCATACAATTGGAAAGACAATTACATCCAGGTTATAGAGATTTTGAGAAAAAGCCAAAACTTACCTGATTCACGTGTTTCTTTTCAAATTGCTTTTATTCATTAATTATGTAAACTTCAATCAAATAAGGTATGATCTTGTCCAGAAAACAATTTTGATCTAAAATGATTTGTAATTAACAAAATCAATATGGCCATAGAAGTGACATTATCTATGTTGTGACCATTAAATAAATTATATTTTTCATTTTCAATTAAGTATTCAAAACGATATCCAAATATACAAAATCAAAAACGTTACTTCAAATTTGAAACAACTACCGACAAATTAAACAACATTTTGTTTTTTTATTAACATTCTATCAACTGAACATTATAATGGTCTCTATAGAAATTTCCAGCTTCCGCATAGTCAGCCTTGTTTTTTTATTAATTATATCAAGGGAGGCAACTCCCACAGTGTAAAATATGTTTTAAAATATTGTGAAAATCTAGAGGGTTAACAGACTGGATATGTCTTCAATATTTCGCCTAGTTAAAAAGAAAAGGACAATGTGGTGATATAGAAAAGATAAATTCATGTACAAATGACGAATACAATCACAACCCATTTGGAGAGGTTAGGGTCTTCATATGTCACAAGTATAAAATATAATTAATAAGCTGATCAAAGCCAGTTAATCAAAGTACTCGAAGTACTGGTGGGGCGATTTTGCTCAAATGTTGTGGTCGTTAAAACACTATACACTGTGATGCCAACCAATCACCTTTTTTGAAGAAAACAGATGGAAGTTAGGAGGGGTAACAGGCTGTCAACATTATATGATTTAGCTATTGGGGTTAAATGTAAATGCTGCTTTTTAAAACAAGTTATTGTCGTATTTGCCAATTGATAGCTAAACTGCGAAGATATAATACACTTATCCAGTTCCAAACTTGACATAGATTTGATCAAGACAAGCATTACAGTAATTTCTCATTAGTACAGTAAGGTAACTGGATCGTTCTTGCCTAAGTGCACGGGCCTCCATGTGTGTCAAAGTATAAATTAAATCCATTCAGTATCACGTAAGATACAGCAAATGTTAGTTTTTGAGCAATTGGATACTAAAGGTCAATGTCAACCAGGGGTCAAGCTAAAAAAGTCAACAGAAAGGTCTTGTCCATAGGGGTGTTCTGTCCAAGAATTAAGTAAATCAATTCAATAATAGTGAAAAAAATTATCACCCAATGTGGTAGTCGAACCCACGACCCTGTGTTTATCAGTCTTGTGTTCTACCGACTGAGCTAGCCGGGCGAACACATTTCTCTCCGCAATATGTATTATTAAAAAATCAAACAATTCCCGATAGCTTTGACATCTTCTGATTGGTCAATTTTTGCAACGGAAAATACCGATGTACTTCTTCAGTGTTTTTGTGGCGCATTAATACTAATACCATGCGATCGGAGCTATTTTGTTTGCGAATGCACTTATCTGGATGCAAAGTGGTTGGATGCAGTAACGGACTTCTTTTATCGGTATTGGTATATTATGTTACCTAAGGGGCGAATTGCAGAAGGCAATCGCCCCAAAAACACATTGCAAGCAGCATTTAGAACAATTTGGATTTGTTCAGTAACCAACTTTAAATTTGGCCTTAACAAATATATCCACTTAATTGAGCATGTGCCTTTGATAGCATTAAAAGGGGCCTTTTCACATTTTGGTAAATTGACAAAATTAAAAAAAGTTGTTTCATATTCGCAAATTTTTGTTTTAGTTATGATATTTGCGAGGAAATAGTAATGCTAGACATTTACCATGCTGTAAAATGTCCATTATATGCATCATTTGACGATTTATAAACCTGAAACGTATCAAGCGTTGCAACGGGAAACGATTAAATAATTAGGAAAGTTCTGTTGTTGTCGTTATATTTTGTGAAATTACGAGGATTGCTTATATAAAGTAAAAAATACATCTTTTCATAGTATGAGCGTGGATGGCCGAGTGGTCTAAGCGGAAGACTTTTTACTCCAGGGGTAAGTGGTTCGAGTCCAGTTTAGGGTTACTTTTTTTATCTTTTTTTAATTGTATTCTTGTTTTTGTACTGGAGATTTTTAGGTCCAATGTTAAAATTTATCAATATAAAGCATTTAATGACAAACTTCGATACATGCCTAAATCTGTGAAAAGGCCCCTTTAATATAAGTTGCCATAATAAATAGACAATTTATAACCAGTAACTGCTGTGTGAACCTTAACAAAATATTAATATAGGCTTGACCATCCTTATAAAGTAAACAAACATATAAAAACAAAACAGATTATAAGCCATAAACAGATTACCTTAACTCCCAAAAAAAGTTAACTACTTGCAAGAGGATATCAATCTAAGAAAAAACCCTAATCATAACTCTTTCAACTGATCAACTCAATGCTAGAATGCTCTTCAATACAAACTAGTAAAATAAAACCCTACACACATAAAAACTCTATTATATCCTGTGTTACCATTTAAATGAAAGTAAAAGACTTGTAACACGGTTTGCACAATAAACTTGTTACTTGATAATTTAAGACAGTAGAAAGGCAATAGAAATGATTTTAAAAAGAACTTTTTTATTACTAATGTCATAAAGTACTTCATATTTCAAATATCTTCAACTGTTCTTTAATTGGTATGTTTTTTTCCAAAAGTTAATTGACTTGTACAGCAGCAAGTACAAAATGCCTTTCCTAAATGTCAAAAATAATAGAGCACGCAAAATATATATATTGGAGAATTGGGTTGATGAAGAAGAATCAAGTATCCCAAAAATAGATTACGTAGCAGTTTAAACAGCACTCTAATCTTTACATTATTTTGCAGACTTAATCCCTTAATGCTCACAGTTACAGGTTTACATAAACAGAACATGCATCGATGAAATGTTCAATGCAAACAAAGTGTCACTTCATTTGAAAAGACAAATGTTTGTAAGTATGTTTACACAACCCTCTTGCTGATTGTGGGCGCTGTTTGCTGTTGCCACGAGCTTTCCACAATGCTCACTTGAGTAGCAGTACCGGTATGTGAGTATCCCAGTGTCTGTATTGACAATACACTACAGGAATCCTTTGCTTGATTTGCAGAAGCGAAATTAGAGATGATAAAATCCATTTTTAGCAAACCTCTTAAAATTTGCAGAGAAAATATTAAATATATGTTCAAGAGATATTACAGGTCGTAAGCAAAAGCTGTTGACTCCAGATATTATTTTTTGAGAGTCAACATTATGCTATAATTCTATGAAAGAAGTTTTGGTGTGGGTTAAGTGTGTTATCATGTTCATGACCCAAACTCTCTCATATAGCTTTTATCCCCAGTAGACTACAGTATGATTTGTGCGCTTAAAATTACCAATGAAATGAGGGTGTTTCCCAATTATGAAGATAATGATTTAATAAAAATAAATTTCCTTTAAAACAACTCATAATTTACCAAAAATGGTCAACAAAACATTATCATTTACTTGTTTATATGAAGAAGACACATTACATATTTTTAATATGCAGTTTGACACTGTATTTTATTGATAAATAATTGGAATAATATAATATTTTAATTACATTTATATTTTACGTTGCCCAATTTCCTGTTTTATCATGCTTTTTTTTCTATCCAAAAGCAACAGGCTTTAAAATAAGAAGCCAAAAAATTAATTAATTAATAAATCAAAGACTTGTTAGTATGATCATATTAAAAAGACCAAGATACCGGATACAGGAGGTACCTGCTTCCAAAAGAGACTCTGGGTCTTTTCATTACCAGTGTGAAACCGCTTGTACAATGTTAATTTCTCACACAAAAAAGGAATTCCTGGATTGAGTCCTGGACTTCCAGCTAACATTTCACACCTCAGGAACAATGGCACCCAACGGCTCAGAAAGACTGTGGCATGACTCCATGAGCAATACTCCAGGCCAACAATATAAATAATAAAAATATCCTTCCTTGCAAATTTGTGCAGACCAAATGAAATAGTGACTACTTAAAATAGTTTTTTTCAGGACTACAGCAATTTCTCTCAGTTTTTGGACACTCTTAATTTTCTGACATCCCTGTTTTTAGGCAAAATAATTTTTTTAATGACTCTCAATTGTTGGGCATACAGAAAGATACTGACAAGACCTGTTCCCTTCAAAGTATTTTTCTGAATAGACAAAGAATACAATGAGGCAACCTCAATGCCTCTGTCACAACCCAGCCCGAGGCTCTGCCTCTTGTTCAAATCACGGACTCTAGATGAGACAGATATGAAACGGGACCGTATCGGCAAATAGCTTGTCGATACTTTGTTACGTAACCAGTAGCTATCGATTAGCGTACATCGAAGCGCCGAGGTTATACATTTTGATGTACCCACTCACGTCTTTTTTAGAATTATACTTTCATTTCTCGGCCGATTTTGACAAATTATATATCATTAGAAAGCCTACGTTACGTAGTTTTCAGATATATAAATATATATTATGTTTTTCTTCTGATTTGAGCAGCCCGGCGAGTTATAACTTGTAGTTTTGCAAATATCACACCGTTTTAGAATCTAGATTTACGGTTGACATGTTCGTACTTTATACCAATTTGTAGCGTTTATATTTGGAGTTCAGTTTTAAAAATTACATCTTGCTTAGGAGAATAGAATTCTGTATACGATAGAAAAAAAAAGGTTTTAAAAATGAAATTAAGTAATGAATGACTTTGTACGAAAGTATCGCGCGGTCCTAACGCAGAGAACTGATGCTACGGTCTTGGCGATTATGCTTTTGTTTAGATACCGGCCATTTAATTTCCTTTGTCATGATAATTATATTTTTTATGGAATATTTTGAAATATTTTGTTCACGAAACATATCAATAAAGCTAATTATTAATGAAGTTTAAGAAATTAACGATTTCAGCTCTTGTTTATAACACAGACAGGGTTTTAATTTTATTACGAGACAGCGTATATAGCGGACCCTCTTGATATTTTTCGGCTGGGATTTTCAAGAATCTTTAAATAATTTTAATTAATTGATAATTTAAGGTTAATAACCTTTCATATAATTATATATAATAAGCCCTTTGAAAATAAACAACAAACGATGAATGTTTTGACACCCATTTTATTTGAAGTATGCAAAGTCGAAAAATATCAAGAGGGTCCGCTATATACGCTGTCTCGTATTACAATTAACACCCTGTCTGTGTTATAAACAAGAGCTGGTTGGGAGCGTGCCATTAATGGGTATAACAACCAAGCACTCACACCCATGATGAGGCTTAATCAAGGTGTCAAAGCTTCAAACAATGACCTCTCTATTTTTGTATTAATTCCAAGTGAAAGACAACTAAAATCAAGAATGATTATAACAAACATGTAATGGATTAAAAACAATCTACCTTTGTCAAAGTGAACAAGATCTGTTACTCTTTACCACTAGCAATAATGCCCTCCGATTCAGATACAATCGATGAAATAAGCATGATGAAACAAATGAAATATTAACCATTCCCTCTTTCGTATCCGTGCTTGGAAATCATATGACCCCGAAAACGAGGCATTGTCGTGTAAGTTTTTGGGCACTCTGTACACTGGTAGACACCCACTGATTCGATTGCTTTTGTCACTTTTACTTTCTTACACGGTTTAACATTCTCAGAATCATCACTGCTACATGTGTAATCACCTAACAATTCGTCTAAATCTAGGTCGTCATCATCCCAGTGAAAAAAATCTGATTTTGAACAGTTGGACAAGATGCACTGATGTCAAAATACGAAATGATCTGCGTAACACCGACCGTGATTTTCAAGAATCTCTAAATAAGTTTAATTAATTGATAATTTAAGGTACATCACCTTTCATATCACTATACATAATAACCTCGATAATAAACAACAAACGAATGTTTTTCACACCCATTTTATTTGAAGTGTGCAAAGCCGAAAATATCAAGAGGGTCCGCTATATACGAGGTCTCATATAAAATTATTACCCTTTCAGTGTTATAAACAAGAGCTGAAATCGTTAATTTATTAAGCTTCATTAATAGTAAGATTTATTGATATGTTTTGTGAACAATATATTCGATAAAAAATATAATAATCCTGGCAACAGAAATTTAATGGTCGGTATCTAAACAAAAGCATAATCGCCAAGACCGTAGCATCAGTTCGGAGCGTTATGACCGCGAGCTACTTTCGTACAAAGTCATTCCTTATTTACTTTCATTTTTAAACCCATTTTTTTTCTATCATATACAGAATTCTATTCTCCTAAGCAAGATGTTGTTTTAAAAACTGAACTCCTAATATAAACGTTACAAATCTGTATAAAGTACGACCATGTTTACCGTAAATATAGATTCTAAAACTGTATGATATTTGCAAAAGTTAAAGTTAACTCGCCGGGCTGCCCAAATTAGAAGTAAAACTTCATATATATTTATATATCTGAAAACTACGAAATGTAGGCTTTCTAATGATATATAATTTGTCAAAATCGGTCGAGAAATAAAAGTAAAATTAGAAAAAAGACGTTAGTGGGTACATCAAAATGTATAACCTCGGCGCTTCGATGAACGCTAATCGATAGCTACTGGTTACGTAACAAAGTATTGACAAGGTTAAACGCGCGGGGTAAAACATAAAATGTTTATTTCTCGTGTTAAACTCGCTATAAATCCATTAATAAAAACGGAAATATACTAAAAATTATATTTTTTTGAAAGAGGAATTAATAAGCAACAAGATAACGTGTAAACCAATAAAATCGGATGATTTGTTTTAGCATAAATTTGAATTGACTACAGTAAGGGTCAAATACTCGTTTCAACTCCTGTCAATATATTATAATTATATAGCCTCTAAACCTATTAGTTTGTGCACCTTAAACTTCAAAGGCATATTTTTCATGAAAAATCATTAGACAATAACTAAATTTGATATATACTTTATGATTTATCTTTTGTTTAACAAATAACGAGTGAAATATGTGGTTGATAATAATAATAATGGAGTAACGTACCTTTAAACATTAAATGTATATCGTAGTCTGCGTCACACAGAATTATCCTATAAGATCGTGCATCGATTTTGATGACGTCACTGCGAGGCCCTGGCATGTGTTTATAATAACCGATATGTGTTTTTGTGAATAAGTGTTTATTTTTATTAAATGTGTTGTTCTAGACAAATTTCGTGAATAAACTGTATTGAATATAATGGTTTAAATAAAACTGGTCTTCATAAAAATGAAATATGAAATGTGATAACTGTATTCAGAGGTCTAGATAAAGTGTATTTACTAACGGAAAATAGCTTAATAAAATTCTGTTCACAATGGCTTCTTATGACAGTTGTTTTGTGACAAAATCCCAAAGTGACGCAGCGAGAACCTTTATTTTAGGCCGGTCACAATCTTAACGTATGGTCTAGTGTCATCATTTGGGGGTAAAATTTTCCGCATACACAGCATTGTTTAATCGTATTGTAATGCAAAGTACAGAGAGCACAATACAAATTCAAGACGGGCCTCCAAGGGAAACTACTCTTACAACATTACACGATCAAAACGTTGACAAACATAGCCGTCTGGTGCAGGAAATGTGCAGATTTTATACATTTTTTAGGCTATTTCTTTGGAACGAGGTCAGAAAAACGGACAATTTATATCATATTTATTGTTTTTTTCCTCATGATTAATGTCTTATCGGCTGTGGAAATTCTCGCGTTACAAAAGTGAATAGTTTTCGGGCACGTGCGTTCGAATGTTGCTTAGAAGTTTACGTCATAAAAAGTACACGATCTTATAGGGCTGCACGAAGTTATAGGAATAGAGTTCAAATACACTTTTAAAAAATAAATATTTACGCTACAATCGCCAACTTTACCTTCACTTGACATTTGAACCACTATGAGCGGTCCAGGTCCCGCTAACCCGTACAGTACACGCAACTTATTAGATAATTCAATACAGAGTTTGCCTTTGCAATTGAAATTTCCCGGGAAAGTAAACTGTTGACATAATTGTCATGGAGCGACTTCCGGTTTTTGATGTAAACAAAAGGGGTCATTTATATCATTTCCGACTAACGTATCAGAGATGTTAAAAATGAAATATTATCGATTATAAGTGTATTAAAATTAAATAAAAATATTTAATGAAAGGAAACTCATTACATTTTATTAACTAAATATGATATCTCATAATAGCAATATAAATCCGAAAATCCTTTCTCCGAAATGTACATTTCCGTGTGCGCATGCGTTGTGCTTCTAAATTCCAACTGATTGTTGACATATAATTTCTAACTGAAACTAAGGTGTCAAAAATCGACTATGACAGACGCCGATGGAGAAGTTGTGGTATTTTGTTAGATATAAGATTTTTCTTAAGAGTGTTGTTGTCAATTTATCAAATGTTCAGTACCATAGACATCAACATTCACGAACTACCATTCCCCTCCCACAGATTAAACAAGGCCTGTGACTAAGTTAGTCCATATATTATAAACGTTCTCCCAGAGCCTTTGATAATTTTTGCTATGGCGGCTCTGGGAGTACATATTCGCCTCTTCATAAACACCATCGCAGTTTTGCGCACAGATTTTTTCATGCGCATCATTAAACAGACGTCGTTCGTTACCAATTAAGTAGTCCAACTTGTTGACGCTCTCAAATATTAAGCTACTTTTTACATTGGTAATATTTGGAGCGTACAACCAGGGAAGAACTCAAACAATGGTGGAAAGTTTTCCTTCTTTGTCTATATTGTTGCACAAGGATTTTGTGCGCAACATTCAAGCCCCTTATCAGACACTTAATATCAACAGATTGCAATAATATTTACATACCTGTGTAGATAATTCATTTCTCGATAATGTTCCGTAAAAATATGTAATGACACTTTGAATTTTGCACGCCTGAGCAATTTAAATCCAACCACTATTCAAATTTTCAATATTTCTCGATTAGCTAGCTGTGTAAATATTAATCGATAATACAGCCTCGATGTAAAGCATGTGGAAGAATAAACGGCGTTAAATACAGTTTGCGTTCGTCTGTTGTTGTGCAGAGCATTCTATAGTAAACCGATGTTATAATACTTTTGTGGATTAATTAAGCATTGTTTTTTCTCAAGTGACAATTAAAAAGTTCTGAAATAAATAACATCTTTTATTTTATTATGGTACATAAATAATAGTGATACAGATCGTACAGTATACCGTTCTATGTAATGTAGAATGTAGGTACATAAAACAACACAGACACAGGTGCGAAAAAGACGTGCATAAAAAGTTGCTGAAACTTAGAAGAGTGAATAAAACCTGCACCATATTTGTTTTGAACATATGCTTAATAAATCGACAAAGATGAGCATACTAGATCTACTTAGGTAAAAGTCAGGGTTAAAAGCTCATGTTAAATAAAATTACGCGTACACGTTACACCGTAATGCCTTCTGCAGATTGGTTCATATGTAAATCAGTTTCATGACATGGCGACAGGTCACTGATTGTTTTGCGATTTAAGCAGAAGTTTAACTGAAGAATTTATGCCTTTCTAACTTCAATTCGAAGATATTTGAGATAAAAATGGACTTCTTAACTAAAACATTATGAGTTGGTAATGTTATTTTGCAATTTTACGCAAATTGATGAAAATTTATACTTTCTGGTGTCCACCACATAATTGACTTTTCCCTGATAAGACGGTCCAAAGAATTTAGCCCATATAAAAAGTATCTCTAAATTCTTTGCGCGTCTTATAAATAAGACTACCAATTAAGGAAAGCGAGGAATAAACTTCACAAGCACATTAAATTTACCTGAATGGCAGCCTACGAAAGTTATCCTTTGCATGCTACCTAAAAAATACTACGATATTTCAACACACTATTCTTGCTGACATTCAATTTGAAATTTCGTCGTTATCGACTGAGGCTAATCAAATATCACGATGTGCAAAAGATTGGTTTACTATTACCTTACCAATAGCGACACTTTTTGTCAACAATACAACAGTTCCCAATATGGTGGATAGAGCGTACGAAAGAATAAGAAAGCAAATAAAAAGCAATCATTTCTTGCTTTAATGGTACCATTTGCATGAGTTTGTGCTTTAAACAGGTAAACATTGATAAGTTTTTGCAGTATCAGTGTTCCTCAGCCTTTGCAGTGGTGATACATTTTTGCACCTTTTGACAAAAGACAGTGCATTGCAACTCTCAGCAACCCTTTGCGTTATAAAGCTGATAGTTGATTTATTGCAACTACCTGTGACTATTTTTAATGCAATCACAGAATTATTTGCGATAATTGAATCATTTGTAATTTACACACATTTTTATTAGGGAAATAGTCATCACCCACTTCTGGTAGTTTTTTAAAGTAATTTGAAAAAAGTCTGTTAGAAAGATAAAAAAACAGTTGACTAATAACCCTATGATAAATGGGCATGAACATTTTCATCTATAATTAAATATGTTCATGAAGAGGATGTAAGTGAATCTGAGTCTTCAAGACAGCAAGCAAACATTATCATAAAATTGATATTAGATGAGTGATCATTTCCGCAAAAAGGAACTTAATGTGTATAATAATCATTACATTTTCACAGGCCAAGATCCACTACTACTGTAGGGAAGGCTATTACTGCCACATGGAGGAAGCAGCTAATGATGGGCTGAAGAAATATGCAAATGACAGTGTTCTTAAATTTTACAGAGCTTATGCCATGGTCTTGCAAGGTATTATTAAAGCAAGTTGAATTAAATAAACAGAAAATTATTCACGTTTTTTGTAATAATAGAAGTATACTAATTCTAAGAGTGTATGATCACTTGGTAATTACAAGCATTTTGAAGACTGCTAAGCATTTTAACTTTTTGTTTAAATATTCAAAGAAAAATTTAACACACATATTTTGTCATTCATACTTAAATGATGTTGGGCTGAATAGGTCAGTTGGTGCAAGATTTGACTGCAAATCGACGTTTGCTTGTTTGGGTTTCTAGCCCAGGCTCATTACTTGTGTGGGGTTCAGATATAATTAATTTCCTCCTACTTCTGATTAAAGCTAGACAGTTGTCAGTTTAATGGCATAAGTATGTGCTCGTAGTACTGGTAGTCTTGCTTACCCAGCAACATTGTGATTAGGTTAAATGACTGTCACAAGATTACTGAAATAATGTTTAATGTGAACAAAAACTGACTTTATAAGTGTTTTATCTTCACTAATCAACAGGTTTTGATATATATGGCTTTCATCATTCAAAAAGCCTGAACTTCATTATTTGACTGAGATGTCATGTAAAAAATTAGTTTCCTGTTCACTATGTTTGTGGAATGACCTTAGAAGGAATGATTATAAATTAAATAGCAAGGATTCAGTTTAATGAGTAGCATGGAGCTATCCGCTGTAGTCTTTATTAACCTGATTTCAGATCGTGTCCAAGAAGGTATTCGTGAACTGGATATCCTGAAGGACAAACGTGATGTGAACCTTTGTTCTACCATGGCCCTCATGTTGGCTCATAAGAAAGTGCAGTCTGCTGGTAAACTTGTATTTTAATCTATATTAGAAGCAAATTATACATTAAAACTAAATCCTTTTTTCACTTTTCATTTCCAATGGCAATGTTTGAGTTATTTCTTTACACAAAAGTCAATAATGGAATAAATGATTTGTTTTCAAAGTTCGTTGTAAAATAATCAGCAGGTTATAGTGCTAATGAACAGAATTTGGACTGTACACTGTCTTGTTATTTAAAATGCAATATCTATAACATCAAATCTTAGTTAGAGTTCCTTCATAGTATAATGGTAATGTTAAGAATGCTGCATAACATAATTTGGGAGTAAATTGTGAATTTATCTGAAGTTGAACAAATCCAGTGCCCTACAGGTATAAGCAGATTATCATGCAGCTATAACTACTTGAAAGTTATTGTATAGACAATTCAAGTGATTTCACTATAATGAAAACTTAATAACTCATTGATATTCATCTTGCATTAATTTGGATCTATTTGATTTAGATCGTGAAGCTGTCACAGAACTAGATGCAAAACTTAAGGAAGAAAGGAAACAATCTGGAGAAATGGTACTGTCATAAAGGGTGTGCTAGACCAGAAACTTGATACTGCTTGACTGGATTTTCAAACATTGATGTTTGTCTCATGCCAGTACTTAATACATTGTTGCAATGCAGTCAGTCACAAAAGACTGCCACAAATGTCAGTCATATAATAGTAATTATTTTGTTCTTGTATAACCAGTCCACTTAGAAGTCCTTTGCTTTATGTTTCACTACTAAAGGATTAAAACTTCTGAAATGTTTGTGATGTGAGATTAAATATAATTTGGTCCATGAACAACATCTCGCTATCTTCTATGGAGTTTTCAATGTGACATGCACTAACTTTAGGCACTTTACATATTAAATTGACCCACATCATGCAAAAATGGGTCTGATGCCATATGTGCACAGCCTAGCTACAGTTCATCCTGTGCGTCAGCGTAGTCTAGTCAGGAGCTACGCTGTCTGCCATAAAGTAATGCAAGGTTTCATGGTATCATAAACAGACATGGAAGCTCCTTACCAGACTGTGCATATGGCACGAGACTCATTTTTGCATAAAATGGGTCATATGATAACGATACGAAAAGATAAAATGTTCACAATGACATTTTGATGTGTGGGAATTATACTGCCCATGATAAAATGTGTATGGCTGAGAATTGTTTGTAACCCAGTAAACAAAAGATAAATAACAAAAACTTTTTCTTAGATCTGTCATGCTATAAGTGTTTATATTCTGAGGCTTGTTCCAGAGTTGTCACTAACATCAATGAAAAATTTTGCACAAAAAAATGATCTTGTTTTATTGAATTAGATTGTAATCATCATCATATAATAATGTTTTAACAATTATGATTTTTAATTATTTAATTCAAGAAGACATGTTAGCTTTTCATTTCATGTTTCATTGAAGCAATGTCTACATATTTTACATTTTTAATACTCTATTTATACTATATTTGGAATGTTATGTTTTACCAGGGGTTATACTATGCTGGTCTATTCCTGTTCCTGACTGGAAAGCATGACAAGGCCCGAGAATACATAGACAGGATGCTGAAGCTAAATGCTGAAAACGGTGATGTAAGTTAGTGTGTTAACAATTATGTATGATGTAATGTTGATGCTAATTAGCCTGTCAACAATGCCTTAGATGCACAGTTTTGTAAGCTAGCTCTTAAACAACAGTGTATGACGCAAATCAGTTGGTAAAAAACAATCATTCATCTTAAACACTGATGGTGGCACAAGAGATGGTTAAAAGTAAAGCTTAACATTAACATAAATTATTCTTTTGAAATTGCTTTTAGCAAATTTCAGGTCATGTTAATGTATTAGAATAATATTTTTATAGACATTATCATGTGTATTGTATTTTGTCAATGTTTAATTCATGTTTTATAATATTCAAACCTGTGAGAAAGTAAGACATCACTGCCAAACCTGTCAGACGGTTAGAGAACTAAAGCTTATTTGCAATGTCTGACAAGCACTGCCAGACACAATTTCTGACAACATTCTGACTTACTTGTAATATTTAGACATTGTCTCAGACAGATCCTAAGTACGAGTAGGTTTCACAGAGTCTGATGTTGTTTTGCTTCTGTCTTCAATATTTACCAATCCTGTATCCAAAAAATGGTGATTGTTGTTTGCAATGAAAGTTCATTGATTTATATTGTAAATTTTGTGTAATTAAGTACTTAGTATGTTTTTTAGGGTCTGGTGTTGAAAGGCTGGATTGAGCTCATGAGTGGTAGAGAAGTTAAGAAAGCTTTGAAGTTCTTTGATGATGCTTTAGCGTAAGTTTACATGTTTGTTAGATGCTAGTTAGACACTAAACCAAAGTAATTATAGTCCGCAGAACAGACAGCTACAGTTTATAAAAAGTGATCCATAATAATCCCCCGCCATCGGCGGAGGTATATTGTTTTGGCGTTGTCCGTCATTCCGTCCGTCCAACTTTCCGTCCGTCCGGAGCCATATCTTGGAAGTGCTTTGGCCGATTTCATTGAAACTTGGTATGAGTATATATATATATATGGATAAGGGGATGATGCATGCCAAATGGCATTGTACACCATCTGTTAATAACGGAGTTATGGCCCTTTGTAAAAAAAATGCTTTTTTGAGTGTCAAATATAACACTTTTGTGTCCAGAAGCATATTGGCGGGGAATATCAATTCAACAAATTTGCTTGTTTGTTTTGTATTTACTTGGTAATTCGATTATCTAACATATATTAAAACAAATAATTTAAAACGTTTAAAGTACTTTAACATTATAAGTACATAGATGTTCTGTTTGAAAATCCTGTATATTTGTGGTAAAACAATTGTGTATCAAACTTGTTGATGACATTTTATCTAGCAAACAAGGTGGGAGTAAGAACATTGATGGTCTGTTTGGTAAATCCCGTAACTTTGAGGCAAAGCACAACTACAGCGGTGCTCTGGATGCAGTCAATCAAGTGATTGTGCATTTCCCAAACTTCTTACCTGCCTTGATTGAGAAAATGAGGCTGCAACTCTGTCTACAAGATTGGGAGTCCACAGTAGAAACATCTCAAAGGTTAGCTTTCACATACCTTAACTTAAATTAGCAGTGTGCAAACAAACAAAAAGTGATCCTTTATTTTAAATAAAAGGTGAAAATCACCGCATTTTCAAAATAAATTAATGAAAACAGCACTTTTTATGAGTAAAATACACATTAAGCCAATTGGTTCAGTTTATTCAATGTAAATAATTTATATTGCAGTTATAGCCCTACTATACGTTATTAGGGATTAATGCTTTTCATATATAGACTTACAGTGTGTTTTTTCTTTATGGATAACAGTCCACAACATTAAACTGCTTAAATTTAATGCCCTTGAAAGCCACAAGAGGGTTCAATATTTAGTATGCAACAACATATTTGGATTCTCTACACAATTTGTTAAAATCATGCACATAAGATCAAAAAGGCCACACTCTGGGGGTCTCAGGCTATATAGGACTTGTATTTCAAAATAACTGTTTATGAAGTGTTTTTCAACAATGGAACCACAATGTTATATCTGGTAGGATAAATGGTAAAGTCGTCATTATTGTGATAAGCCTATCGATATGTGTTGACTTTAGATGCATAAAACAAAATGTCAGTTCCCAGTGGATTATAGTGCTGGTAGGTTAATTTTGGGGCAAATTGTGTGTTTTCTCTCTATATATATATTGGTTTACACCAAATACCAATGTGGTATAAATCCTGTCAGTTTATTTAAGTATTCATTACCAGTAAGTTGATTTTTAATATACTGAAAATATAAGTGTGTTAGTATGACCCTTTTTTACTCAGAAGCAAAGTGAAAATGGCCATATTCAACCAGCAAGTTACTCCCAGTCTGTTCAGGTTTTATTCTGTTAGCTGCTCTTCAGGACCTTATGGTGGGAAATGAAGCCTTAATAACTTGAATCTAATAAGGAAGGTTTTTTATTTGATTAGATTTTCTAAAGGAGTACAAATGCGACAAAGTGCGTGTATGAGAGGTAAAGGGATAAGTGCTGTATTTGTGTGCTTATAGAGCCCTGGGAGTGGACCTGCACTGTCTGGAAGCCATGCGCTACCAGGCCCTACATCTGCTGTGCAGGGAGGGCAACTATCCAGAGGTATGGGAACCATTGGAAGTTATCAGTGACATGAGGAGTTTTCTGTGAAAACTAATATGCAGGGAGGCCTGTTGTGTGTGGGGGGTTGTGAGGCATTTATGATTGATGTCGTGTGTAAAGTGATTCATGATATGAGATGTATCTTGTGTTAAGTGATATGAGAGATGCAATGTGCCATGAGTGTTTTGAAAGAAGCCTCTTCAGTCTATGCAGTCTGATCTATAGCTGCACTGTACTCTTACAGTAGATTTATGTTTGGAGGAATTTCCTTGAAAAATAAAATACAATACAAGCAGTAAGTGTCTGCATATTGCACTGACTGATCTAGAACAAAACTGTACACACAACTGATTTAAGTCCAGTTTTCTCATGATGCATCTAATAATTATGAAGGTTGATCACAATTTTTAAGAGCTTCAATTTATAGGTCAGTGACAATGGCCTGTTAGTGCATCATCCATGGCTGGAAAACAGTGAGCTCTTAATCAGAGGTGACTTGAAGACAGTGGTTGCTCAAGTGTTGATTGACAAAGTATGCTGCTTCAGCTTAGAATGTATGCGTCCTAGATTTGTATCATAATTTATATGTGCCTTACGGCAACAAAAGATTGACCCCTGAACCCTATCAGAAATAAGTTTTCAAACATTCACAGTAACAGGCTTTTACCAACTCATAATATTATCAACAAGAATTTGGCAGTCATTCATTAGTGTTTTATTAAAATGTGCTTGTGTTTGCTAGGCTGCCAGCAAGATCGGAGACATCATTACCACTCTAGACCGGTTTGAGTCTAAGAATGCGTCCCTCTACTGCAGTATGGCGGAGGTCTTCTGCAGGATGGTGAGTAGGACCGATAGGTAATAGTAAAACAAATAAAGAAATCGTAATTTGATATTGGGAACAAGCAAAGGGATGACATATGTTATATTAATTTGACAATTTATGTGAACAGTATTAAAATGAAATTTTTAAATAATTGTAAGAACATGTAAGAAAGTGTTCTTAAAAGGGTCTTTTTTTTTACATTATCTGCTTAACTTCTTGAAAGTTGCAATATCAATAATATCTTTAAAAGTCTAATGTAAGCAGAGGCCCCAGTATTGGGAGGGTTCTCTGCTTCTGTTCTTAAGACACCAGATACAAGTTCTACGCCGCAAATCTTCTCAATAACTTATGCGGATAGATATGAACTAACCTTTTTTACCCTTTCTCTGACCCCATATTTCAGTGTGGTCGAAACCCTTTGGTCCTCCAGCAGACGTACACTCTGATGGAGCGTGCAGTCAGTCTGAGCTCGGGCAGCGCAGAGTACATCACAGAGCTGGGCTTCCAGCTGCTGCTACAGGGCAAGGTCAAGGACGCGCTGCGGTGCTACAAGAACGCCATGAAGATTGACGAGACCAGTGTAGCTGCTTTGACTGGTAAACAGCAGTGGTTTCTGTTAAATATAGGAAAATAGAAGGATATATTGGAGGTTATATTGATAGGCTTGAAATATAGGAAAATAGAAGGATATATTGGAGGTTATATTAAAAGGCTTGGAGTATGAGTGCAGCGTCGCTGCTTTGACTGGTAAACAGCAACAGTTTGAGTTAACCCTTTACCACTCAGGTACACACTTTGATGTGTTTACAGTCCCTATGACAATTAATTTAAGTTCAAGACCTTTCTCTATAGATTCAAGTTTTAAAGGCTTCATATCCAATCCTAAGGTACAGATCAGCAGCAAACAGCATAAAACCTGAACAGACTGCGAGTTACTGCTTGCTGGTTGCATATAGCCTTGTTCACTTTTCTTCTGAGCAAGAAAGGGTTAAATATAGAGAAATACCAGGATACATATGAGTTTACATTGCGAGGCTTGTAATAACGGATGTGTGAGCCTTTCAATTATAGTACATGTATTTTATGTTTTAAATGGTTAGAGGTACAGATACATAGTCGTATCATGCGAATATGAGTATTATGCTATATAGGGCCATTGTAGCTGCTGACCAGACTGCACATCTTTGCATTCTGGTCAGGGCTTCTCTGTCCACTATAAAGGAATGCAAGGTATCATGTTCTCATTAGCGGACAGGGTAGCTCCCTGTGGCTTTATTGGGGACATGGTAGCTCCTGACCAGACTGCACAATTGTGAAGGTTTATCTGGATCTACTCAGGCCACATATGGCATATGGTCCATTTTAGCGTGATGTTGATCATTCATACTATCATACCACAATATGTTATATATGTCACTCATTGTAAAGATGTGATATAAAGCCTTGGGGTCACAATATTCTTGCCCTGCCTATTGTCCATTTCCTTTTTGTTCAAAACTAATTGCATGATTTCATCTTGCATCTTTTAAAACAAATTTTATAACAAACTTGTCCTCCCCATTGTCCACTTTAAGAAATGGATGCCCCGTTACTTATATAAGATATTTTACAGTTTCGTCTGCTAAAGCGTTATATGCATTTATCAATTGTAATCAAAAACACAGAAAATTTTGCCATATTTTCCCTCTAGTTACTATTTATTCTTTTACATAAATGTTTGAGTATTCTAGACATGTCTTGTTTGATAAATTATTTCAATGGCATTTTACCAGGTCATGTGCTGTTGTATGCAGATGAGATGGAATACATTGTTTGCCAATATTAAAACACTAGAAGTAAATAGAAATCCATTTACATCATCATGGAAACTCCCAATGTTTGATTAATTTCTATTTTTTCAGGCATCATCCGCTGTCAGTTGCACGAGAACCAGATAGATGATGCTGCACAGCAGTTGGAATTCCTAGGTGAAATCCAGCAGAGCATTGGAACATCCACTGTAAGTTACTGTTATTACTCTTTAAGATTTAGAACTTAGTGTGACATAGTGTTATCTCAACTACAAGTTGATTTCAAACTCCCAATTAAAATCTTTACATAAAATGTGCTTTGTATGCAAGTCTTATAGATCTACTCAAGTAGTTGTTTTTTTAATGTAAAGACAAAGTCACAGAATATCTGTTTTTAGTTTGTCAGCTGCATGCATGCCACAATGTTGAAATGGTTTTGGGGTTTGCCTTGGGTCAAAGAGGTCCTGAGTTTGATCCTAACTCTGATGGTTCTCAATATCTTTGAAAGACACTAGTATTGGTTCTAGCCAGGAATCAGGCTCAATAAGAGTGTTTCTATAAGTCCAAGAGTTCTGATGAAATCAAGCTAAAATAACTGGCATCATGGTCAGTGCTTATTCCTCTTACAGGACCTTTTATACATGAGTGCAGTGTTGGCCATCAAGAGGTCTGCAGGGCCGGAGAAATGTATCGAACAACTCAACAACTGTATTGAAACACATTTCAAAGCCTTGAAGGTAATCATTACAATATTGGTTTAATTGTACTGAATTCTGGATTATATCATTGTTAAAAAAAATGTTTACCAAACCAACATGTGTATGTTAAAAGCGCCAAATTTAAAGTTTAGAACACATGAACAAGTATTTGAAAAGCACATGATTGAATAAAGGTTGTTTAAGGTTTCTTTGGTAAATTTTATTTTGTTGCACACTAGATGAAAAATTAACTTATTCCTCCATGTTGTTACCTTAATTTTCTTATAAGGATGAAGGGTTTGGACGCATCAAAGAGGGTGATGTAGGTATCAGTTTGTTAAGTGTTGGCAAGTTCTGTTGAATAAAATGTTATTATTTTGTTTATTTCACTGTGTCATGAGAACACATGATATAAGCTGAGCTCTGGGAAAACTAGGTTTGCATGTGCCTAAAGTGTTAGCCCACATTAGTCTTTGCAGTGCGCTTATACTAAAATAGGACGATACTTTCGTCTTTTATAGAATGTTTGTTTAACAGAGGTCGTTTTTCAACAAAACATTATCTAGGCTGAATGTGTCGTCCCTGATTGGCCTGTGTAGACTGCACAAGCTAATCTGGGCTGCTACTTTAACACTCAAGCATTTAGCCCAGACTTCCCAGAGACTGACAGGCTGGCTGTCAATTTAATGTTGAATTGCATGAAACAGCAGGTTCATACGTTGTGTAAAATACTAACGGTTGAGCAAAATAATCCTTATACAATACAAGATAAGTGATCATCTTGGACGGAAACTGAGGTACAATGGTTGTATCAGCAACATAAAAAACATAAATAACTCAAACATAATTTGCTCCACTCTTCTGTCCATGGCTGTATATCAAACGGTTTGAAGTTCATCCATTCAAAACCAACTGGCATAGAATAGCTCTGCAAAATCAGCCCATCTTTGGTCAATCCAGTCTTTCATGGACCCATTTCTAAAGGTTAATTTTAAGCTTATGTAACATATTGATTTTCAACTCCTGACATGTTCATGGTTATTGCAGGGCTTTCCGTTGGGACTTCAGTACTTCAAGATGCTCAACCCAGACTTCCTGCTGCAGGTCATCAAGGATTATCTGTTGTTTGCCCCTCAGAAGGTGAGTGCACTTTAACCCTTTGCCACTCAGATACACATTTGTTCTTGTCTGTATTAGCTCAGAAAATCCAAATAAATAAGCCATTTCTTAATAGGTCCAGTTTTTAGGCTTCATCTTCAACCCTAACGTACTTGTGAGCAGCAAACGGCATACAAACCTGAACAGGCTGTAATAACACCCAGGCTGTTCTGGTTTTATGCTACCACATGTGGTACATATTACTGTTTTGGCATCTTTCAATCAGTAGGTTTTGTAGACCTCCTCAATAGAGTTAGTTTTGCTATTTGTAAACCAGACTTATTGAATTATTGCATTGTGTAACCTATGTATTTCCTGTTCCGTAGCCTCCAGAAGGGAAACAGGTATTCCCCATGCACTGTCACTGTTTGTAGTTGTGGCCGCAGGGTAGATTCCAATTTAAAGTTCATACAAATTTACCTGACACTAACTTGTTTGCATTATTCTGACATGATTTTTACAAATATGTCTATATATCTGTAGACAAAGAACACAAAGTATTTTAAACTAGCCAATTAAGATTGTTAAAAATGCCGAAACGCTGTAAATATTGTTGAATCATGTTATAAAAAAGGTTTGCTTTATCCATGTTAATTCCTCAGTAAACAATGCTTTTAGTTTTGATGCATGGCAATGAAACCATTTGAGCTAAACCCTCATCAGTTATTGATTACACATCAGAACTCTAAATTCACTTTTAACAATAAAGCAAAATAATATTTCTTACATAAAAGTTTGTTTTACTTTGGTCAAAATGTATTTAAAACATTCCATTTTGGAATTGTAATTATTTTATCTGAAAGTATATAACATAATGACTTAAATAAGCTGTGGACTAAATTCAACCCCAATTCAAAACAGGACTTTTAATATATATTTTATTACAATAATTAAAATGCTTACAGCTACCGGTATTAGTATCAGGTTATTTGGGTAAAGCTATAGCATACTTGTCTTATGTTTAAGCTATAGGTTTCCAAATCAATGTTGCTTAAAAAAAAACTTTTCTTCATTGCACTTTTTAAGTTTTAATGTTGTAATTCCAATGGTTTACCATTTATCTAATTAATAGTGTGATTTCAGCATTCAGTTTGAATGGAAACAAAAATCGCAAGAATGTCAATTATACAGAACATTTTCTCAAATTGTTTGCTTTATTATTTATGTTTTTTCCCCTTTAATTTTCCCTGTGACAAATATGTTCATAGCCATCCCAGTTCATATACTGTCGTGGACATATTGGTTTTAATTAAAACAGTAGATTGTTTTTTCCCATTCTGTTAAACCATGCTTTGTGTGGTTTTTTTTAGATCAGAATATCTGGGACATATATTGTGCACTGCAAGGGAATTCTATGTTGTTGATTTTGGTGTATGTTGCATGTAGAGGTCCACTCAACATTTAAGCTCTAAATTAATTCTGTTTCATGCTACAGTATTGCTATTTAAAATAACAGGGAAGAAAGAAAAACACACAAACTGTGAAGTTGTTGTGAATTATTAAAAAATAAAATAACTTATTTTCTCTATGCCATAAACCTGACACTGGCAGTTTTTTTGTTACATGCAGTATTTTCAGGTTAACTTTTAATGATGCATATATTAGTTTCATATGTACGTAATGATGTTTCTTTTAATTAAGTCTGATGTACCTTATGAAAACATAAAAATAACAGAAATCACCCTATTATGGCTAGTTTTCTGCTTGTTTCAGCCGGTGACGCCAGGGCAGGCAGTGAACCCAGTACTGAAGCGCTGTAACCAGGTGCTGGACCCACTGACCCGGGCTGTTCCAGGCCTGCTGGAGGCCCTCTTCCTAATGGGCCATGTTAAGTTCCTAGCAGGTGAGCATGGGAGAATTCTGTTGTGAAAATTTGATCGTTTAATTTCTTGGAGGAAAGGAAACTGCGGAAATTACCAGGGTCCGATGTCTTGAATATTCTCAATTATTGAGTTCAACTGAGATTTCTATTCAGCTGAGTGTTGAGAATGTCGGTCAGAACACAAACAAAACACACAAAAACATCTGTAAGAATATGCACGTATCTTCTCAAACTCTGTGTTGAGTCAGACTCAAAACTAAAAATATATCTTCTGTGAACACCAAATGCTCTGTGAGCATGATGAGCACTAATGGCAGACTTTATATCTGTATGTGTATCACTATCTGCTATTTCATCGTCCCTTGTCCCCCATCACTCATATCGTGCCTGTATTTTCCTGTCAAGCAAGTGAGATAGAGCCTGCCATAGCCAAACTGCAGCACTGTATTGAGCTGAAGATAAAACTGCAGAATTTATAAATGAACGTTTATGCCCCTGTTCGATGTATGCCTATATTATTCCCCAGGTGAGATCCAGTTGGAAAGAAAATGGCAAAATTTAAAACTTTTAGTTTACAATTTGTATGTCCCTGTTCTCTTTATTCTCCACTTTTCCCCAGGTGAGATTGAGACAGCCCAGTCTACAGGGAGAGAAGACCAGAATTGATAACTTAATGTTTATGTCCCTTTTCAATGTATGCCCATATTTCCTCCAGGTGAGATATAGCCAGCCCAGTCTACTGGGAGAGAAGACCAGAATTGATAACTTAATGTTTATGTCCCTTTTCAATGTATGCCCATATTTCCTCCAGGTGAGATAGAGCCAGCCCAGTCTACTGGGAGAGAAGACCAGAATTAATAACTTAATGTTTATGTCCCTTTTCAATGTATGCTCATATTTCCTCCAGGTGAGATAGAGCTAGCCCAGTCTACAGGGAGAGAAGACCAGAATTGATAACTTAATGTTTATGTCCCTTTTCAATGTATCCCCATATTTCCTCCAGGTGAGATATAGCCAGCCCAGTCTACTGGGCAAGAAAACAGCAGATTTGATAACTTAATGTTTATGTCCCTTTTCAATGTATGCCCATATTTCCTCCAGGTGAGATGGAGACAGCCCAGTCTACTGGGAGAGAAAACAGCAGATTTGATAACTTAATGTTTATGTCCCTGTTCATTGTATACCAATTATTCCCCCAGGTGAGGTAGAGCCAGCCCAGTCCACTCTACAGCACTGTATAGAGGTGGAGCCCACATTCTCTGATGCCCACATCCTCATGGCCCAGATACACCTGCACCAGAACAACTTCAAGCTGGCCAACCAATCACTGGAAGTCGGCCTTAGCCACAACTTTGAGGTGTGTGCAGGTGTCAACTGTTGCAATCCAAGGAATGTCATGTAAATGGGTCTTATGTAAAATGGAGCCAGTGAAGCTCCAGACCAGCCAGCGCAATTGCACAGGCTGGTCAGGTGGTATCCTATGGGGAAATGAGAACACTAAGCCCTATGTAACTAAAGCCCTATGTAACTATAGCCCTATGTAACTATAGCCCTATTAAACTATAGCCCTATGTAACTATAGCCCTATGTAACTATATCCCTATGTAATTGTAGCCCTATATAACTGTAGCCCTATGTAACTATAGCCCTATGTAACTATAGCCCTATGTAACTATAGCCCTATGTAACTATAGCCATATGTAACTATAGCCCTATGTAACTATAGCCCTATGTAACTATAGCCCTATGTAATTATAGCCCTTTGTAACTATAGCCCTATGTAACTATAGCCCTATGTAACTATATAGGGGACAGGGCACCTCTTGAACAGACTGCATGGATACACAGGCTGGTCTGGAACTGCGAAGGGCGTATGCAACTTAAGACCCATTTTTGCTTGACGCTTATTAAATTATTCATGTAGTGCATTTTTTATTGAATAACGTAATAAAAGTACAGGTACACCTGACCTTTTCACAGATTTTGGCATGTATTGAAGTTTGTCATGTAATGCTTTATAGTGATAAATGTAAACATTGGATCTAAAAAGCTCCAGTAAAAAACAAGAATACAATTATACAAAGAAAAAAAGTAACCATCAACTGCGCTGGAACCACTGACCCCTGGATGAAAAAGTCTAATGCTCAGGCCATTTGGCCATCCGTGCTCATACAATTAGAGATGTATTTTTTACTTTATATAAGCAATCCTCGAAATGTCACTAAATATGAAGACAACAACAGAACTCTCCAAATTATTCAATCCTTTCGCGTTGCAATGCTTAATAATTTTCAGATTTTTAAATCGTCAGAGGATGTATATTATGGATAAGTTAGAGCATGGTAAATGTTCAGAATTACTGTTTCCTCACCAAATATCATACATACAACAAAAAATTTGCGAATCAGAAACAATTTTTTTTAATTTTGTCAATTTACCAAAAAGTGAAAAGGTCCCTTTAATCCACCTTGTTTAATGTATTTGTTGAATGCAATTTGCTTATGAGCTGCACTTTAAGTTTTGCTCTGCCCATTCCACACAACTTTATGTCATTAAGTACACTGTAATGATGTTATTTTACTAGGTACGAGATCACCCGCTGTACCACCTGATCAAGGCTCGTATACAGAAGAAGCAGGGGGAGAATGAGGAGGCAGTGCGCACACTTCAGATGGCCATGTCGCTGCCGGGAATTAAAGGTATTGCAAATAAGAATATTATATGAGGAAATATTGCAAAAAAAAATTAAAAGGGGTTAAAAATCTAAGGGAAGGAAGGAATTTTACCTGAAATGGTAAGGTCTCTTCAATGGTCTAACATTGGTGTAAAAACTTATGATAGTCATTACCTAGACTCAGGCAGAGATCAAACATGTTTGTGAAAAAAAATGCAATTGCAGTAAAACAATTCACATTTCTTAAATATTGTAAAATTTGCATATCAAATACAGTCCAGTAAAAGAGCATCTAGTGTGAAGTCCAAGTTGTGGAGTTATAGTCGTTATACAAAATTTTATTACCGGTATTGGTATCATCAAACAAATAACTATGACTTTATTGGGTTTAACCACATGCTTTCGATGTCAGGTGCCCGTGCGGGGTCAGCATCATCAAAGCGACCAGTGAAAACCAGCATCAGCACCAATGATCGTGTGTCAGTATACCTGGAGCTAGCAGAGGCCCTGAGGCTGCTGGGAAATCAGGTATGCCTTATGCAAGGTGTTAAGTAAATGTAGCTGTGATGTCAGGGCCATGCTGTAACGTACTGTAACCCAAGGTTTGTCCATCAGAATCTGGATCCTGTGAAAACTCAAAAGTTCATAAGTAAGGTTGATGAAACTTGGTATGTGGATGAATAGCCATATGGGGAAAATGCATGTTATAATTCATTATTTTTGTCAGACAAAAAGTGTAGTTGTTATGGTTACGCTAATGAAGAAGCAGAAAATATATGATCCTATGACCACTCAAAAAGAAATTAAGCTTGATTGATGAAACTAATTGAAATCTTGTTCTTACTCCGACAACATAGACCTGCCAGGGTAGTGCTGTTTTGTCTGGGAGAAAGCTATTAATACATCTAAAGATATAAGATTACTATCTGAATAACCCAAAATGGAATGTTACACTTTCACTAAGTTTAATTGAAACTGTGACAAGTATGTGTATGAATGTGGTTGACATTCATATTATTATACATCTGTTTATAACATCCAATTAGCTGTTGTCATTCAAACAACGTACAGGCCTTTTTCTGCCTATCTCACGGGTCTGTTAGTCGGACCCATTCCCAATGCCAAATATGCATATTTTTTCCCAATTCTCAAAAAAAATATCCCAATTTAAAAAAATAAAATAAAAAAAATTCTTTTTTCTTTTAGAAAGAAGTGTCTTATGACTTGTGATTATTAGACTCAATATCTCAATTTTATTTTTTAAACAACCTACAAAATATATAACCATAATTTATATGTTTTTTATCCAAAATGACTGGAAAAACCCCTGCCGAAATAATGCTTTTGTCGATGAAAATTCTTCCCAAGTTGGAAGATTTCGCGACTCGAAAAATCCCAATTTTGCTAGGTACTTTTTTCCAAAATAGACAGAAAAAGGCCTGACGTAACCCTCCAAACCCTCCAATATTCAACTGTTCTAATGCCACATACTTAAATATATTCAGTATAGGACAGTCAAAGTTTCACCTAACATTTCTTAGTCTTTTGCAATAGTTTAATTCATTCAAAATCAATATCATTTTTATTGTATAAAAACTAGATATATTGCCTATGTACACCTACTTAAAGTAATAAACCTTTAAATTAAACCTTGTGAAATAATTATCTCAATAATCGTAATATTATTATAAGGGCATTAATCTGTCCAACAATATATCTGAAAATGTCATTAAATGATGTGAGTTCTTGCAATCTTGCACAGACTTAAAATTGTAAGATGTTAATCATTAAAATAATCAAAATATAATCCTATTTAAGCGGAAAGTGTTGTCCCATATTAGCCTGTGAAGTCCACATTTTGCCCATGCATTAAGCCATATTTTCCTTAAGCAAAGTTTAAACGACCTTCATGTCCACCTACAGCATGAGGCTGCTAAGATCATGCAGGATGCCATCAATGACTTCCAAGGCACCGGGGAAGAAATGCGTATCACCATCGCCAACGCAGACCTGTCAATCGCCCGCGGCGATGTGGAATCCGCCCTCACCATGCTGCGAAACATCGGCCCTAATCAGCCTTACTTCGTGCAGGCTCGGGAGAAGATGGCGGATATATATCTGCACCATCGCAAAGACAAGAAACTGTATGCCAGCTGTTACAGGTAAGTGGATATGTTATTAACTGGCTGTTTTGGTAGAAAAGAAAAAGAGCCTCGCTATTGGAAAAAAAGGGCTTATTTAATGAGCGTAAAGTGTCGTCCCAGATGAGTTTACTGTAAAACCATTAAATTTCGTGTGGTACGAATTTTCGTGCATTTCGTTGGTCAGCTGAACCACGAATTCAAGTTCCAACGATTATTTATACATTTTTAATCCGAAATCGGTAATTTCCGAATGTCATTTTCAATTTTTGATTGAGATATGCTAGTTAATACAATATGTTGTTTTCTTGATAAGTGTTTGGGTAAAAATACTTTTAAATCAAGCACGGTATTTAAACTGTACATCAACGATTGTTAGCTCATCTATTTTTTGAAAAAAAATTATGAGCTATTGTCATCACCTTGGCGTCGGCGTCGGCATCCGGTTAAGTTTTGCGTTTAGGTCCACTTTTCTCAGAAAGTATCAATGTTATTGCATTCAAACTTGGTACACGTACTTACTATCATGAGGGGACTGGGCAGGCAAAGTTAGATAACTCTGGGGTGCATTTTGACAGAATTATGTGCCCTTTTTATACTTAGAAAATTGAAAATTTGGGTTAAGTTTTGTGTTTAGGTCCATTTTATTCCTTAAGTATCAAAGCTATTGCTTTCATACTTGTAACACTTACTAACTATCATAAGGGGACTGTGCAGGCAAAGTTATGTAACTCTGACTGGCATTTTGACAGAATTATGTGCCCTTTTTATACTTAGAAAATTGAAAATTTGGTTAAGTTTTGTGTTTAGGTCCACTTTATTCCTACAGTATCAAAGCTATTGCTTTCATACTTGCAACACTTATTAACTATCATAAGGGGACTGTGCAGGCAAAGTTATGTAACTCTGACTGGCATTTGGACAGAATTATGGGCCCTCTATACTAAGAAAATTGAAAATTTTGTTTAGTTTTGTGTTTTGGTCCACTTTACCCCTAAACTATCATAGATATTGCTTTCATACTTGGAACACTCGCAAACTATCATAAGGGTACAGTAAAAGGACAAGTTGCATAACTCTGGTTGTCATTTTTACGGAATTATGGCCCTTTTTTGACTTAGTAACTTTGAATATATGGTTAAATTTTGTGTTTCGATCCACTTTACTTCTAAAGTATCAAGGCTATTGCTTTCAAACTTCAAATACTTTCATGCTATCATGAGGTTACTCTTACATGACATACCACAATAGACTCCACCCAAACCATCCCCCGTGCCCTCCCCCCCCCCCCCCCCCCCGAATACCCCCCCCCCCCCCCCCCCCGAATTTTTTTTTTTTAAGATCATCTCACAAATGACCACCACGCCCTGACACTATACTATAACCCCCCCCCACCCCACCCCCCCCCCCCCCAATTTTTTTTTTTTTGAAACGGTTAAAAAACACAAATATTTATTTTTATTATTTTATGTTTGAAATACCGTCCAACCATCGCACCCAAGAATACCCCCCCCCTTCCTCCCCACCCCCGAATTCCCCCCCCCCCCCTCCCGAATTCCCCCCCCCCCTAATTTTTTTTTAAGATCATCTCACAAATGACCACCACACCCTCACACTATACTATACCCCCCCCCCCCCCCCCCCCCCCGAATTCCCCCCCTAAATATTTTATTTTTATTTTTATTTTTTTAAGATCATCTCACAAATGACAACCACTCCCGCACACTATACTATATCCCCCCCACCCCACCCCCCCCCCCCCAATATTTTTTTTGAAATGGTTAAAAAACACAAATATTTATTTTTAGCTCCACTGGCCAAAGGCCATCGGGGCTTATGTCATGGTCCTGTGTCCGTTGTGTGTGTGTCCGTGCGTGCGTTAACTTTTTCTTTAAACATCTTCTTCTCCTAAACTACTGGTCCAAATCTGATGACATTTCTCAGGAATGTTCCTGTGGTGAACCTCTTTCAAATTTGTTCAAATTATGCCCCTGGGGTCAAATTTGACCCTGCCCCGGGGATTCAAAACATTGAAAATTTGCTTATATAATGCCTATTTTGTGCAAACTTTATAAATCTTCTTGTCCATAACCATTAGGCCTAGGGCTACCAAATTTGGTATGTATTGACATCTTATAGTCCTCTATCAAGTTTGTTTGCATTATGCCCCTGGGGTCAAATTTGACCCTGTCCCGGGGGGGTCAAAAAATTGAAAATTTGCTTATATAAGGCCTATTTTGTGCAAACTTTAAAAATCTTCTTGTCCATAACCATTGGGCCTAGGGCTACCAAATTTGGTATGTAGTGACATCTTATAGTCCTCTACAAAGTTTTTTCAAATTATGCCCCTGGGGTCAAATTTGACCCTGCCCCGGGGGGGGGGGGTCAAAAAATTGAAAATTTGCTTATATAAGGCCTATTTTGTGCAAACTTTAAAAATCTTCTTGTCCGTAACCATTGGGCCTAGGGCTACCAAATTTGCTATGTAGTGACATCTTATAGTCCTCTACCAAGTTTTTTCAAATTATGCCCCTGGGGTCAAATTTGACCCTGCCCCGGGGGGGGGGTCAAAAAATTGAAAATTTGCTTATATAAGGCCTATTTTGTGCAAACTTTAAAAATCTTCTTGTCCGTAACCATTGGGCCTAGGGCTACCAAATTTGCTATGTAGTGACATCTTATAGTCCTCTACCAAGTTTGTTCAAATTATGCCCCTGGGGTTAAATTTGACCCTGCCCCGGGGGGTCAAAACATTGAAAATTTGCTTATGTAAGGCCTATTTAGTGCAAACTTTAAAAATCTTCTTGTCCATAACCTTATGGCATAAAGCTACCAAATTTGGTATGTAGTGACATCTTATTGTCCTCTACCAAGTTTGTTCAAATTATGCCCCTGGGGTCAAATTTGACCCTGCCCCGGGGGGTTAAAAAATTGAAAATTTGCTTATGTAAGGCCTATTTTCTGCAAATTTTAAAAATCTTCTTGTCCATTACCATTGGGTCTAGGGCTACCAAATTTACCATGTAGTGCCATCTTATAGTCCTCTACCAAGTTTGTTCAAATTATTCCCCTGGGGTTAAATTTAACCCTGCCCCAGGGGGTTAAAAAATTGAAAATTTGCTTATATAAGGCCTATTTTGTGCAAACTTTAAAAATCTTCTTGTCCATAACCATTGGGCCAAGGGCTACCAAATTTGGTATGTAGTGACATCTTATAGTCCTCTACCAAGTTTGTTCAAATTATGCCCCTAGGGTCAAATTTGACCCTGCCCCGGGGGGTCAAAAAATTGAAAATTTGTTTATATAAGGCCTATTTTGTGAAAACTTTAAAAATCTTCTCGTCCATTACCATTGGGCCTAGGGCTACCAAATTTTGTATGTAGTGGCATCTAATAGTCCTCTACCAAGTTTGTTCAAATTATGCCCCTGGGGTCAAATTTGACCCTGCCCTGGGGGGTCAAAAAATCAAAAATTTGCTTATATAAGGCCTATTTTGTGCAAACTTTAAAAATCTTCTTGTCCATAACCGTATGGCATAGGGCTACCAAATTTGGTATGTACTGACATCTTATAGTCCTCTACCAAGTTTGTTCAAATTAAGCCCCTGGGATCAAATTTGACCGTTCCCCAGGGGTCACAAAATTGAACATATGCTTATATCGGGCCCATTTTGTGCAAACTATAAAAATCTTCTTGTCCATAACCATTGGGCCTATTTCTACCAAATTCGGTAGGTAATGACATCTAATAGTTCTTTACTTAGTTTGTTCAAATTATGCCCCTAGGAACAAATTTGACCTTGTCCCAGGGGTCACAAAAATGAACATATGCTGACATCTTATAGTCTTCTACCAAGTTTGTTCAAATTAAGCCCCTGGGATCAAATTTGACCGTTCCCCAGGGGTCACAAAATTGAACATATGCTTATATCGAGCCCATTTTGTGCAAACTATAAAAATCTTCTTGTCCATAACCATTGGGCCTATTTCTACCAAATTCGGTAGGTAGTGGCATTTAATAGTTCTTTACTTAGTTTGTTCAAATTATGCCCCTGGGAACAAAATTGACCTTGCCCCAGGGGTCACAAAAATGAACATATGTTTAAATAAGGCCTATTGTGTGCAAACTTAAAAATCTTCTTGTTCTTAATTATAGAGCCTAGGGCTAATAAATTTGGTATGTAGTGATATCTAATAGTCCTCTACCAAATTTGTTCAAATTATTCCCCTGGGCTCAAATTTGACCCGGCCCAGGAGGTCACAAAACTGAACATATGACGTTTACCAATGGAGATTACTGCGGCCGTTTGGCTGTGACCAACAACATCAACATCTTGTAAACATGAGATAAAACCCTGTCATTTAGTGCCATTTTAGGTCAGATGGTGACTGCTTACAAAGGCATTGAAGTAAGAACATGTGTTATGAATGTTTTTCTTACAAACTGAAAAAAGTCGGGTTTTATTTAAATATGTCGAAAGTGACCATATATCCGGATGAAAATATTTTGGATGACATGTTAATTTCATGTCTTTTTTATAGTGTTAAAACCAGTTTAATAATATATTATTGATTTTAAAAACACAGCTTCCATGAACATAATTATTTCAAGGAAAGTCAATATATGATACTGCACGGTAAACTCAAACTTTGTATCGAAGAGAGGGTGTTGAAATTAATGAAGTGCAATGTCTTAGCTATCGTATATGCTGCTTTTTAATAACTAATGATTCATTGTTCCATTTGTGAATCGTGACTGATCATGAATTGTTGAAATGATTGTCAATTGCTCAACAATCCATATATATTTCTGACCATTTTATAATTTTTTAGCTCATCTATTTTTTGAAAAAAAATTATGAGCTATTGTCATCACCTTGGCGTCGGCGTCGGCGTTGGCGTTGGCGTCGGCGTCCGGTTAAGTTTTGCGTTTAGGTCCACTTTTCTCAGAAAGTATCAATGCTATTGCATTCAAACTTGGTACACTTACTTACTATCATGAGGGGACTGGACAGGCAAAGTTAGATAACTCTGGCGTGCATTTTGACAGAATTATGTGCCCTTTTTATACTTAAAAAATTGAAAATTTTGGTTAAGTTTTGCTTTTAGTTCCACTTTTCTCAGTAAGTATCAATGCTATTGCATTCAAACTTGGTACACTTACTTACTATCATGAGGGGACTGGGCAGGCAAAGTTAGATAACTCTGGCATGCATTTTGACAGAATTATGTGCCCTTTTTATACTTGGAAAATTGACAATTTTGGTTAAGTTTTGTGTTTAGGTCCATTTTATTCCTTAAGCATCAAAGCTATTGCTTTCATACTTGCAACACTTACTAACTATCATAAGGGGACTGTGCAGGCAAAGTAATGTAACTCTGACTGGCATTTTGACAGAATTATGTGCCCTTTTTATACTTAGAAAATTGAAAATTTGATTAAGTTTTGTGTTTAGGTCCACTTTATTCATACAGTATCAAAGCTATTGCTTTCATACTTGCAAGATTTATGAACTATCATAAGGGGACGGTGCAGGCAAAGTTATGTAACTCTGACTGGCATTTGGACGGAATTATGGGCCATTTATACTTAGAAAATTGAAAATTTGGTTAAGATTTATGTTTTGGTCCACTTTACCCCTAAAGTATCATAGATATTGCTTTCATACTTGGAACACTCACAAACTATCATAAGGGTACAGTAAAAGGACAAGTTGCATAACTCTGGTTGTCATTGTTACGGAATTATGGCCCTTTTTTGACTTAGTAACTTTTAATATATGGTTAAATTTTGTGTTTCGATCCACTCGAAGTATCAAGGCTATTGCTTTCAAACTTCAAATACTTACATGCTATCATGAGGTTACTGTACCTGGCAACTTGAATTTTACTTTGACCTTTGAATGACCTTGACTCTCAAGGTCAAATTATTAAATTTTGCTAAAATTGCCATAACTTCTTTATTTATGATTAGATTTGATTGATACTTTGATGAAACTACTCTTACCTGACATACCACAATAGACTTCACCCAAACCATCCCCCGTGCCCTCCCCCCCTCCCCCGTGCCCTCCCCCCTCCCCCCCCCCCCCTAATTTTTTTTTTTTTTTTTTTTTTTTTTAAGATCATCTCACAAATGACCACCACACCCTCACACTATACCCCCACCCCACCCCCACCCCCCCCCCCCCCCCCAATTTTTTTTTTTGATTTTTTTTTTTTTTTTTTTTTTTTAAGATCATCTCACAAATTATCACCACACCCTCACACTATACCCCCCCCCCCCATTTTTTTTTAAAACGGTTATGTTTGAAATACCGTCCAACGATCGCACCCAAACCCCCCCCCCCCCCCCCCCCCCCCCCCCCCCCCGATTTTTTTTTTTTTTTTTTTCGCTTTTTTGGAAGATAATGTAATAAATATCCACAACCCCACACTATACACCCCTCTTCACTCCACTCCTCCCTCCTTTGTGATTGAAAATGAGAGTCCCTTCACCTTTAAAAAGAAAATAGATGAGCGGTCTGCACCCGCAAGGCGGTGCTCTTGTTTAATATTAGTTATGAATTGATCTTAGAAGTCAAATGTATTACTTAATTAAATACATTTATAAATATAAAGAAATAATCTTTAGATTATCATAATATTCTCAGGCTTGTTGGTCTTAGGGATGTGTGGGTTGATGAGCAATTTCTCCTTTTTAGCCGGATTTTTTTCGAAAAAATCTCGGCTTATAGATTGATGTTGTCGGGCGGGCGGGGGGGCGGGCGGGTGGGCGGGGTGGCGGCGTGCTCGAAAATGTTAAAGTTCTTATTTCATGGTATAACTTTGGTATGCTTGGACCTAGAGTCTTCAAACTTGACATGAAGGTTGGCCAGGATTAACAGATGACCACTGGTCATTTCAAGGTCATTCATTTGAAGGTCAAGGTCACTGTGACCTTCAATATAAAAAATGTTAAAGTTGTTATAACTTTGGTATGCTTGGACCTAGAGTCTTGAAACTTGACATGAAGGTTGGCCATAACTAGTTAGTAACCACTGGTCATTTCAAGGTCATTCATTTGAAGGTCAAGGTCACTGTGACCTTGAATGTAAAAATGTTAAAGTTCTTATTTCATGGTATAACTTTGGTATGCTTGGACCTAGAGTCTTCAAACTTGACATGAAGGTTGGCCAGGATTAACAGATGACCACTGGTCATTTCAAGGTCATTCATTTGAAGGTGAAGGTCACTGTGACCTTCAATATAAAAATGTTAAAGTTGTTATAACTTTGGTATGCTTGGACCTAGAGTCTTGAAACTTGACATGAAGGTTGGCCAGAACTAGTAAGTAACCACTGGACATTTCAAGGTCATTCATTTGAAGGTCAAGGTCACTGTGACCTTGAATGTAAAAATGTTAAAGTTGTTATAACTTTGGTATGCTTGGACCTAGAGTCTTGAAACTTGACATGAAGGTTGGCCAGAACTAGTAAGTAACCACTGGACATTTCAAGGTCATTCATTTGAAGGTCAAGGTCACTGTGACCTTGAATGTAAAAATGTTAAAGTTGTTATAACTTTGGTATGCTTGGACCTAGAGTCTTGAAACTTGACATGAAGGTTGGCCAGTACTAGAAGATGACCACTGGTCATTTCAATGTCATTCATTTGAAGGTCAAGGTCACTGTGACCTTAAATGTTAAAATGTTAAAATTGTTATAACTTTGGTATGCTTGGACATAGAGTCTTCAAACTTGACATGAAGCTAATTGTCAATTCAAGTTCATATTTGTGACCTTAAATGTTATTGTTGTTCATGTATATGCATGCATTCAAAACATAACACAAGGTTTGCTCATGCCTTGAAAAGTACTTACATTTCATTTTGACCTTTGAACAATATTTCAGTAATTTAAGTATTGCATTGACAAAAACACGAAAGGTACTTTCCTGTCATTTAAATCAAAAATCCGGCTTCAATGCGGTCATCTCCGACCGCGGAACTCTTGTATCACAATTATTTCTACCCTACCTGATCATTTCCTTCATATTCCATTTTAATTCAATTGACGTCTGCAACCTCTTTCAAATTGGGAAAGTCCAAAATGTGTTGTTTGGTAAAGGGTTAAGGAATTTTGATTCCTATGGGTCTTGTGAATCTGTTTCAAATCAAATGCGTAGATTTGATCTTCAGCATCTAAAAATATGTGAAATAGAAAGAACGACAATATATTTTGGAGAGATAAATGTACCTACATGATAAGCAAAGGACCTGTGCAACAATTCCCAGGCTTTTTTGTCTGTTTAGTTAACACGGTAGTAACTTTTTCCATATATAAAAATGCTCATCCTTCCAACTTTAAGCGCCCAATGGGACGAGGGATAGAAAGAGAAAGTCACAATTTGCTTGAGTACATTTCAACCCATGCGCATTACACGTTTTTTTCGCAAAGAAAAAACAGTGGAGCGATGCAGGGCCATCATGGCCCTCTTGTTATTATTTTATGTTTGAAATACCGTCCAACCATCGCACCCAAGAATACCCCCCCCCCCCACCCTCCCCCCCCCCCCCTGAATTCCCCCCCTAATTTTTTTTTACATTTTTTTTTTTTTAAGATCATCTCACAAATGACCACCACACCCTCACACTATACCCCACCCCCCCCCCCCTCAAATTTATTTATTTTTGAAACGGTTAAAAAACACAAATATTTATTTTTATTATTTTATGTTTGAAATACCGTCCAACCTTCGCACCCAAGAATCCCCTCCTCCCACCCACCCACCCTTCCGAATTTATTTTTTTTGCATTTTTTTTTCCGCATTTTTGGAAGATAATGTAATAAATGTCCACCTCCCCACACTATACACCCCTCTTCACTCCACCCCTCCCTCCTTTGTGATTGAAAATGAGAGTCCCTTCACCTTTAAAAAGAAAATAGATGAGTGGTCTGCACCTGCAAGGCGGTGCTCTTGTTTTCTTTTACGTGACGTCGTCATATTAACAGTTTGCAGATTTATCTCATATGTCAATTAGTGCCAATTAGGGTTAAAAGAGACATAACGGTTTTCACACGTGTATTTTGGGGACATTATTACTCAATTGTTACTACTAGGGGACCGATTGCGCTGAGAATTGCAAATATTGTCAACATTGATGGCAATTAGCGAGCGGGGACCCACAAGTGCGCCGCTTTATCGCTCTTATCGACAATTATGGGAAACATTGTCATGCTTCAGTGCATATCAACCTCAATTCTTGCTGTCAACACAAATAAGCAGATTATGCTTCGTTATTACTCTGGTTGTTTTAATAAGTTTATATTATGATGGTCAGTCTTCCCCCAAAATTATAAATCCACGAAATTACGTGTCAACTAATTAGTTGTTTATAATTAAACCACGAAATTTAATGCCGACAAATTTCTATACGTTTACAGTAATCAGGGATGATTTTTCCACATAAGCTGTTTTTTTGGTAAGAAGAGACTGCCGCTACATAACAAAATACCATAAAAGCAGAAAGTGTCGGCCCTCATTAGCCTGTGGGGACTGCCCAGGCTTATCTGAGTTGCACTGTAGGCATATTCATTTAACTCCCCTTTCTCAGAGCAACACTCATTTTACTAATCTGCTGACTTGCGCAGTATATTCAGTGTTATTGCTTTTTTAAGTGTGTTTGTTTCACCTGACCAATTTGATTTATAACCTTAGCTATTTTGGTCAAACACTAAAAACACTTTGTTAAATATGCATATTTTTTTACAAGCCTTAAATGTCCAGCAACACCTGATTATCTGTCATGTCTATTAATGCTCATGGGAGCTATCAGTTGAGATGATTCCTTCTAATAACTTCAAATAATAAGTTTAACACTGCCAGATAAAAAAAAATATTATAATTTATTTGCTTGTAATAATTAGTTCATCTCTAATAACTGCTTTGAGCTCAAATTGATCTAGTTATGAAGCCCTTAATTTTTGTTCAGGGAGTTGGTGGAGAAGAATCCAAGTCCACACACCTGCCTGTTGCTAGGTGATGCCTACATGAGCATTCAAGAGGTGAGCTTGCACTACAATATGAGCAATGTTCTGGGAAACCCGGGCTTAATACATGTGCGTAAAGTGTCATCCCAGATTAGCCTTTGAAGTCTAATTGAGGCTACAGGCTAAATTGAGACGACAATTTCCACCCTTAAAGTAGATTTGTATGCTCCCCCAAATAGGAGCATATAGTCGCCGCTTCGTCTGTCCGTGTGTGCGTCTGTCTGTTGGTCTGTCCATCCGTGCACAATTTTTGTTCGGGCTATTTCTCAGCAACTAATGACCGGAATTCAATGAAACTTTACGGGAAGCTTCACTACCAAAAGGCGATGTGCATATTATCAGCGGGTTTTGGTCGGATGATTTTTCACAGACTTATGGCCCTTTGAAATTTTCTATAAAAAAATTCTTGTCACCCCAACTACTGTGCCCTCAAGAGGTTTTCTTTTATCTGAATATATAGTGCAATATTGTGACAAAAAACAACTTTGGGGAGCATCACCCGTCTCCGACGGTTTCTTGTTTGTATTAAGAAACTTCTTTTTTACAAAAAAATCTATAAAACCAGGAAGTGTTGTCCATGATTAGCCTGTGCGGACTGCACAGGCTTATTCTGGGATGACACTTTAGCCACATGCATCAAGTCCATTATACTCAGAATGAGGTTCATATTTCTTTCTTTGAGCGGATTTGCTCTTGTTTAGTACCTATATTGTTTCACAAAAACTTGATTTGATCTGGTAAAAAAATGACCCCAGTAAGATGGCAGAGTATTGCATCCCCTGAGGTTTTGCCCAAATCACACCACAAGGCCAGTATTTATCCAACAATTCTAAGCCTAAGAATAAAGAATAGTCTTCATACTGGTATATTCAAGAACTTATTTACTTTTGAGTGATTTTTGGCATAAACCACATCTTCATCATTCTTCATGTACCGGTACTATGTTTTATAAATAACAAAATCGCCAGTGGTATCCTATATATATTCAATCTTGGTTCTAAGTCTATCCTCTATTCTTAAGCCTAAAAATGGGTTGGTGAATATGGCCCTGCTAGCTTTATATGTTATTAAATGTTATGGTATTGCAAACCTAGCACAATATCCTTATGCAGATCAGCATACAATTTCCTCAAAACAACTTAAACTGTTGTTTTTTGTTGTTTCAAAAGGACATTTAATTGTGTGTATGCGCTGGAAGAATATAAATATATAATTGTACATGTGGACAGGTCTTTCCAAAAGACAAATATTTATTAAGGCAGTTAAAAGTTGCAATTTATGAAAAGATTCATTGACTTGTTACAGGGGCATAAAAAAAAATAATCAGAATTTTATGTTAGAAAAATAATAATAAAGTGAAATATTTCTTGTGTTGCTTGGTGTAGCCTGAGAAAGCCATAGAGGTGTATGAGTCTGCCTTGAAGAAGAATCCCAAGGATGGGACGCTGGCCAGCAAGATCGGGCAGGCCCTTGTCAAGACTCACAATTATGGCAAGGTGAGATTAGGCAATCAATGGGAGATATTTAACCAGGTTTTCCGAAAGAAAAAGCTGGTTATTAGATTTGCGAATGTCGGCGGGCGGGCTGGCAGGCGGGCTGGCGGGCGGAACAAGCTTGTCCGGGCCATAACTTTGTCGTTCATTGTGAGATTTTAAAATCATTTGGCACATTTGTTCACCATCATTAGACGGTGTGTCACGCGAAAGAATTACGTCGATATCTCCAAGGTCAAGGTCACACTTTGAGTTCAAAGGTCAAAAATGTCCATAAATGAGCTTGTCTGGGCCATATCTATGTCATTCATTGTGAGATTTTAAAATCATTTGGCACATTTGTTCACCATCATGGGACGGTGTGCAGCACGAAAGAATCACGTCAATATCTCCAAGGTCAAGGTCGCCATGACTAAAAATATATTTATTTTGAAACAAAGGGGGTTAATTTTGTTTGTTCAATTCAAAAGTTCATTTGAGTTGTCTCCCTTTATTAGACTTTTTTTTTCTCAATAAAAACCTGGTTTTGTGACAATTTTGTCCCTTGTTTATTAATTTGTTAGTGCAGATTTTGTTTTGAAAGAAGTATAAAAATAAAAAGTACATTAGTGATATTTTTAGAAGAGCAAAAGAAGGTACTCATAGTTATTGAGCTTTCTACAAATGAGCATTTCATTAGAAAATCTAGACAGCTTTAGTTACGTGTAATTGGCGTCATTGGAAGTATTATACTACTGAATGATGTTTTATTGATTGAAGACCAAGTCTTTTTTATTAAATTTAATTTGCTTGATATATTGCAGATGTGTGTTGTTTTTTATTATTTAAGTGTCATATCGACATGGGCACGATATAAATTGCATAAATACACAGTCGGACTGCACAGGCTTGTCTGGGCCAACACTTTACCCACATGCATTAAACCCCCTTTTCTCAAAGCGAGGCTCATAAATAAATGGCAGCAAATGTTTTCCAGGCCATCAACTATTATGAGGCTGCACTACGCTCTACTGGTCAGAGTTTCCTGCGCTATGATCTGGCTGAGCTGCTTCTCAAGTTGAAACACTACGACAAAGCGGAGAAGGTTCTAAAAGTTGCACTGGAAGAGGAGCAAAGTATGTGAAAGCCATCAAAATCAATTAACATAAAGTATTTTATTAGCTCGGCTGTTTTCGGAGAAAACCCGAGGTATTGTCATAGCCAGCTTGTCGTCGGCCGTCCGCCGTAGGCGTCATGCTAAAACCTTAACATTGGCTCTAAAATCAAAGTGCTTCCACCTACAACTTTGAAACTTCATATGAAGATGCACCTTGATGAGTTCTACACGCCACACCCATTTTTGGGTCACTAGGTCAAAGGTCAAGGTCACTGTGACCTCTAATATAAAACTTTAACATAGGCTCTAAAATCAAAGTACTTCCACCTACAACTTTGAAACTTCATATGTAGATGCACCTTGATGAGTTCTTCACGCCACACCCATTTTTGGGTCACTAGGTCAAAGGTCAAGGTCACTGTGACCTCTAATATAAAACTTTAAAATAAACCTCTACATCCGCTCTAAAATTAAAGTGCTTCCACCTACAACTTTGAAACTTCATATGTAGATGCACCTTGATGAGTTCTACATGCCACACCAATTTTGGGTCACCAGGTCAAAGGTCAAGGTCACTGTGACCTCTAAAAAATAAAAAAATAAAATTCTGACAAGCTTTCGCAGCCGAACGTGGCACCCGTTATGCGGTGCTCTTGTTTTTTGTCTATTACAATCTATTCAATTAAGATTTTATCACTCTGGAACAATGGAATGATTGGTTTTTACTTTGTTTCTTAGGTGAAAATTGGACATTGCTTTCAGATCAATAACATGGAATATTATGCTAGTGGATTGAGAATTGGAGTTTGCTTTGAGGTCAATACATACCAAATATTGTGCTAGGCCATATAGAATTGGAGATTGCTTTGAGATCAATACGTACTCACTGTGATACTAGTCAATTGTTCTACTAGTATATAAAGGTCAAGTTGCTTGTGTTATGCTGTATGTATCACACGAGGCAGAGTCAGAAGTGTGACTCCAAATAGTGCAAGCCATGGAACAATTAACTGGGATTAAAGTCCATCAATTATATACTCTCATATACCTCTATTTTCTGAAAATGTCAACCTTCCATTGACAGATGGAGAGTTGGACATCATGATTGACCACACCAGGTTCATGGTGCTGTTGGCCAAGGTCTATGAAAAAAGCGCACGCACAGAGGATGCCATCTTGTCACTAACAAAAGGACGAGAAATGCAGGCCAGGCAAGTACTGAGCATTTTCACCAACACGGTGGAATCACCCATTACGGTAGGGGTGTTTCTTTCAAGGGGTCAAATAAGTGCCAATTGAATGGTAAATGGATCTCTCTTAATGCACTACCGTATACGTGCGCTTATAAGACGCCCTCGCTTATAAGACGCACCCTGACTTCGGACTTTATAATGGGTGGATTTGAGACTGACCCGCGTGTAAGACGCAGTCAAATTTTGCCGTATTCATCGGCCAGAACATGGCCGAAAAATGGCAGAATGTTAAAGAAAATCATCAATTAGTAAAACATTGAGAATTTTTCAAACTCGCGCTGCATACAATTAGTAATTCACGCAAGTCTGAAAAATAAAACAATCAAACAGCAAAGTAAAAAATATTTGTTTATTTTGTGATATATTAGTGGGTTTTAATTTATTTTCAAGTATTATTCATGCAATAAAAATAATTATCAAATTGACAAAATTTCTAACAACTGCGTATTAATCATTTGCCCTAACAATTGCAAACATAAAACATATTACGTTCGTAATATCAATGCACAAGCAAAATTGATTGTGTCAGTCATCTTAATTGTATTGTTTGACAGGTATTGAAATCTAATAGGCAGATATTTTGAAAGCGTTTAGTTTTATTACCTAGATTATGCAAATTTTACGCCCATTGTCTATCAACAATAGGTAACGCCTACTTTCATAAAATTAGCCAATCGCGTGATAGAGTGATAGACTCCGAAGCGCAGATCGAAATCACGTGTCAAGAAGAAAGCCATATGCGGATAATTGCATGCGGTCGCTCTTTGCTCCCGGCGTTGTTGGCCCCTAATAAATAATATGTCATCAGTATAAGTGGTTCGTCTGAATAAACGTGTTTATTTAACAATTGACAGTTGCAAACTGGTAACTTATTTCAGAGGATACCCTAATTGCCAAATATGTCTTAATTGAAAATTAACAACGTGGAACAAAGACGATCAGGTGATACAAACTTGTCAAATAGCATTTGTAATCGGCAGCGTGTTTACTGAGAATTGATTTTGCTGTTGTTTTAAGCATGTTGGCATCGTGTTGCCGCTTACACACGTATTCTGTAATGACCAATTTATATGGCATTTAACGACGTCGCGCACAGACAATCAGGTGATAAAAACTTTTCAAGAATAATCACGGACAATATAACGTCTTACGCCCCAAAAATAACAAAATTCAAATTAAAAATAATAGACAACAAAATCAGTAACAATACATTTTATTACAAATAAATCGGTAACCGAACATAGCGTTCCGATACACGGTACGGGCCAATACAGACTTTAGAGAAAATGCAAATGGCTGCCGCGATGATTCAAAACAACTGACAAGTGTCCAACTTGGCTGGCATAAGCCCAGTAAACTCGATATTTTGATTTTTTTTGTTTATTTTCACCAGTATCTCGCTTATAAGACGCGACCCCAACTGTAACTTATTAATTTAAGTCTCAAAAATGCGTCTTATAAGCGCACGTATACGGTAATTAAAAAGCTGTGTACTATCAGTGATATACAATATAAGTAAGCACAAACAAGCACTTTAAGGAGTTTCAGCTGTTTTAAGAAGCAGCTGTTCACAGCTTTAAAACTAAAGGTTGTCCATCTTTTATGTTTATTTTCAAAATAATGTATGTGTGACATCCCTTTTGGCGGGGGGGATATTGTTTTGGCATTTTCCGTCTTTCCGTCCATCCGTCCGTCCGGCACTTTTGTGTCCGGAGCCATATCTTGGAAGTGCTTTGGCGGATTTCATTGAAACTTGGTATGAGTATATATATATATGGATAAGAGGATGATGCACGCCAAATGGCATTGTACACCATCGGATAATAACGGAGTTATGGCCCTTTGTATCTTGAAAAAATGCTTGTTTTGTGTGTCCGGAGCCATATCTTGGAAGTGCTTTGACGGATTTCATTGAAACTTGGTATGAGTATATATATATGGATAAGACGATGATGCACATTGGCCTTGTCCATCCGTCCAGAATACTTTTGTGTCCAGAAGAATAATGGCGGGGGATATCAATTCAACGAATTTGCTTGTTAAAAGTGTATAACTTGCACTAAAATGTTAAATTATATTTGATATAGCATGGGTCTCCAGTGATTCATTTTGCCCTGTGTCCCGTGTGCCAGACGCACATTTTTTTCCAATTTTCAACATCGTCAAATTTGTACATGATACCGAGTTCGATTCATATTGATAAGCGAAACACATGTCAACACCGTTTTGAAAAGTAGAACAGAAGTCATATTACTACATTGGGAATGTAGTACGCTTATTTTGATTGGTTGAAATATATCAATTATCCAATCAGTTTTGGAGTTTTATTAAAAGTTTGTTGGACGTTTCATTGGCTGTCCCGGATGGTAAACAAAGAAAATGCCACCTTAAAAGGTTTTCAAAATTGATTCTCAACAATTTAAACTCGCTGTGTAGATATTTATCGATAACGCAGCCTTGATGTAAACCACGTGGTTTAAATGTGAAGAATAAACGGCGGAAAACACAGTTTGCGTTCGTCTGTTGTGAGCGCAGACAGTCATATAGTAATGCGATGTTATTATACTTTTCTGGATTAATTGAGCATTGTTGTTTTTTCTAAAGTGACAATTAAAAATGTGCAAGTTCTGAAATAAATAGCATCTTTTATTTTTATGCGGTTCATACATAATAGTGATACAGATCGTACAGTATTCCATCCTATGTAACGTAGAATGTAAGTACATATAACAACACAGACATCTGCTGTTCATACTGCAGGATGTGAGAAGGGGTTTTCTGTACAGAATAAGGTCTTGACCAAATTCAGGAACAGGTAAACTGTAGGGAAACAAGACAAATTTATGAGAGTGAAGTTGTGCAAATTTGCCCGGAATGAATTTGTGGAAAAAAGCTCTCCCTGTTTGGAGAAACAACAAGGCGACAAGGCTATACACCTTAAATACAGTATGAGTGTTGTTACACTAAATCTGTATTGAAGGTGTAAACCTTTTGACCAAAGGAGAAATTGTCTTTTGTCACCCTGTTTGAAAGGGCTAATTTTGACCAAAAAATTATAAACACTAGTCATCCAATTTATTAAAACTTTAGTCAGTCCAAATTGTTAAAGATGTTAAAAGTTCTCTGTTTAAGACGTTATATGTTTCACTGTTTGTTATTAAAAGTAAAACAAATAAAGTTTTTACTTGCTATAAACCTATTTCTGTTTTTAACTGTAAAATTGCATAAAAGAGCCCCTGGCTAAGGCGTATCATGTTAAGTACCCGGTAGATTATTTGAAACAAATTTACATAGACACAATCAGGGACCCATTGTTTTCAGTTTGGACCCATTGTTTCAAAATATGCGAGTCCCAGGGACTCACTGATGTAGATTTCAAAATGAGACTGGGTCTCTATTGTATTGATATTAGCCTTGCTCTGCAAAATGGGGGCTTAATGCATGTGAATAAAGTGTGGTCACAGATCAGCCTATGCAGTAAGGGATGACTTTTTCTGCTTTAATGGAATTTATTTGTGAAAAGGAAGTGTATTACCCGTAAACCAGTCTATTTGGATGGTTCTGTACACAATTAGCCTGTGCAGACTTCACAGGCTAATCTGGAACAATACTTAACGCACATGCATTACTACCGGATGTCCCTGAGTGAGGCTCATTTAGTTGTGTATTGGACATGTTGCGGTATTGTGTTTGTAATGTAGTGCAATGTAGTCCCCTGTGTCTGTCTGTAGGGTTCTGAAGAGGGTACAGCTGGAGCAACCGGATGCTGTTACAGCACAGAAACAACTGGCCACAGAGTTAGTAGTGTCATTCTTATGTAATATATGAAGTCCAAAAAACATGATTTAGTTATATTAAGACTGTATCCAAATGTTAAACAGTAGGATCATATTAAGTGACAAAACTGTAGAGATGATCATGATATTTCCAATTTAAAATTAAATAGAAGATAATTTAGCTTTCTACTCTCATGGTAAGTTAATACATCGATATATTCACTGTCACCTATAGCCAAAAAGGTAAATGAATTTTATTAATCATTAGTACATGTATATTGACCAGATGCACACTTATAAAAGTTTAAAATTGATACATGCTTTTCATTAATTGTTAATGACAAATAATTTGAGTTGAAATGCATAGTAACACATTTATATATGATACACCATGAGTTGCACTCTCAACACTCAATTTACTGTTTTTTTTACAGTTTAATATTTGAAAATGTTCTGAAGTCTTTTTCTGTAACTTTATTTAAAGTGTTCATATTTGCATCATTTGAATATTATTTGTAATTTTTGTTAAATATAATCATACATTAAGCGTTCTCAATCATCTTGCATTTTAGAACCAATAAAACCAGCTGATAATTGTTGGTAAAAACTGTGACAGTCATATGTATGTGTAAAAAAAGACGATAATTCTCAATCGAAATTGATAATGATCTACATTCAATGTTTTCTAAAGAACAGACTTGTACTCCGCCTGTGATTTTAAACCAATTTGCAATTTTCAGGCATTTATAGACCCGATACTCTTTGAAAGGGGGCGGGGGCATCTCTTGTCACTTGCACCGTTTCCCAAACTCATCTTACAACTTTGTTGGATAGAATAACCATTTGTATGTAGTTTAGCATGGCTGTGGGAAAACAGGGTTTAATTCTTGGTTTAACAGGGTGTAATCTTGTACGACATTTTATGCATGTGTATTAAGCCCGATTTTCCAGAGTGAGTCTTGTTTGTTTTTAGTATTTGCAGTCAGATGGCCCAGCACTGGAGTAACCAACGAGACTTTGAGAAGGCCATCACACTGTACAAGGAGGCCTTGGTGTACAATGAAAATGACGGCAAGGTGAGGGCAAACATTTGGTTACTCAGCCAGCCTGAGCAAAGAGCAGTCTTGTAAGGGGCTATCCTGTTCATTTTAAAGTCATGCAAGGTTTAGTGATCTCATAAGTGGACTGCATAGCCTCTGACAAGTTTCTGCAATTTGCAGGCTGGTCTGGAACTAAGCTGGATGAATATGCAATAAGACCCTTTTCTGCATGACAAACATATAACTGACTTATCAAAAAATTATCAATGAGCTAAGGTCATGAAGATCCAGTAAGCATGTCTGCTTTGTAAGTTTTGCCAAGTATTTATATAGCTGTGATGCAATCCAGACCATTCATACGCCATGTTACCATATTAACCTCGTTCTGGGAAAACTGGGCTAAATGCATGTGGGTAAAGTGGCCACCCAGATTAGCCTGTGCAATCCCCCCATGCTAATCAGGGAGGACACTTTCCACCTGCACTGGATTTTCATTCAGGAGAGACCTATTTTAAGCAAAATTCCATGTAAGCAGAAAGTGTCATTCTAGATAAGCCTGTGCGGATTGCACAGGCGGATCTGGGATGACACTTTATGCACAGTCATTAAGCCCAGTTTTTCCGTAACGCAATATTGTACATGTCAGATCATGCTGGATGTTGCTGGCCTGTACCTGACCACAGGTGACCTGGATGCCTGTCAACACCAGCTGATGACACTTCTCAAGAGTGACAAGGAAAATGATGCAGCCACCATTGTATGTATCAACCATAGCCAATCTTCAGTCCTTTAATATTTTGTGATGTTTTGAATCTCTCTTTTCACTTCAATGTTATGTTCATGTTCACAGGTATTTATTTATCTGATTACAAAATAATAAAAAAACATACAATAACATGTATATAAGCTGTCTTTTAAGAGTGTTCAGTTTTGATATTGACTATTTATTTGCTGGAGTTTATTCTGATGTCAGATTTTATTGTGTAATAATTTTCCCACATTCAAAGAAGGGGTGTGGGTTTGCATTTGTTGATAGGACCATTTGTTTGTACACCTTTTTTTTCGTCCAATAAGTAGATAGATAAATTTTTTACTAGTAACCATGGAAATTAATATGACGTGTACTAAAGTAAGAATCCTATCAATTTTGAGATCAACAGGGAAAAGGTCTAGGTCAATGGGCTTGTCACTAAAACTTATTTCCACAAAGATGTTTTGAGAATGCTTTGAACAAGGACCATGAAAATTGGTAATGGGATTATTTTTGAGAAAGGGAAGACATCTATTAATTTTGAGCTCACCATGTCAAAGGTCAAGGTCACAGAGTCTTGCTAAAGGCATTTGTTGTGTCACTTTAAAAAAAAAGCTTTTATCTTTGATTTTTCAAAGTGGTTTAGTGTTTTAATGAGAGGAAGAAAAAAGACATATTGGGTTTTGAGGTAACCAGATCAAAGATTAAGGTCACATGAGCTTTTATAAAATAATGGTTTCTTCATGATATCTTGAGATTGCTTTAAACACGGATCATTGGTATGCTTGATACTTAGGAAGAAAAAAATGTGCACATTGACTTGAAGGTCAACAGGTCAAGGTCAAAAGGGTTTGAAACAGGAAATATGTTTCCATACAGTTACTGTAACTAAATGCTTTGACCTACTGTATTGCAAATTTGTGTAGCAGATTTTTTGGTGGAAAGTAAGATGCCTACTAAAAATGAGGTCATCACGTCGTCAAGGTCACTGGGGTCTGTATGATGTATGATAAATTGGTTCACGCAAAAAAATGAATTCTGAGGATCAAATAAAGTAGCTTGCTGATAAGTCTTGACAAAGGATTACTCTTAATGATTTTCAAATAAAGTAATCTAAGGACAAGGTCACAGGGACGACTTTTCCTCGCTAGAACACCAAATGTAAATGCTGTTTTCTGATTCACAGATGCTAGCTGATCTGATGTTTCGCAAGAATGAATATGACTCTGCCATGTTCCACTTCCAACAGCTACTGCAGCTCAAAGCAGGTGAGTATTGGTGGACATGACGTCTTAGTGGTAGGGCTTAGTTAGATTGTGATACAAAATAAGGAAAAAAGGACAAAAAAATCAATAAATGCAGTGAGCACAGGCTTATCATGGATGACTCTTTTTGCTTTTAAGATTTTTTAGCTCGGCTGTATTCGGAGAAAACCCGAGGTAATGCCATAGCCAGCTCGTCGTCCGCCGTGTTCCGTCCCCCGTCCGCGTCATGCTAAAACCTTTACATAACATGGCTCTAAAATCAAAGTGCTTCTACCTAAAACTTTGAAACTTCATATGTAGCTGCATTTTGATGAGTTCTACACGCCACACCCATTTTTGGGTCACAAGGTCAAAGGTCAAGGTCACTGTTACCTCTAATATAAAACTTTAACATAGGCTCTAAAATCAAAGTGCTTCCACCTACAACTTTGAAACTTCATATGTAGATGCACCTTGATCAGTTCTACACGCCAGACCCATTTTGGGTCACTAGGTCAAAGGTCAAGGTCACTTTCATTTATTACTTTTTACCTCTACTGGCCGAAGGCCGGAAGAGCTTATGTCATGGCGTGGTTTCCGTCGTCCGTGCGTGCGTGCGTTAGACTTTTTCTTGTTTACGCGATAAAGTCCACAGTTTTCATCCAATTCTTTTCAAACTTGTTCAGTGTCTTTATATTAATGAGGATTCGAACCCTATCGAAAATGGGTTACATCAGAGTAAAAAGTCCAGAATAATCTCCCCTTGAATTTGAGAAAATTGTGAAATAAGGCTTGTTTACGCAATAAAGTCCACAGTTTTCATCCAATTATTTCCCAACTTGCACAGTGTATTTATCTGAATGATGAGTCAAACCCTATTGAAAATGAGCAATATCAGAGTTATAAGTCCAGAATTATCTCCCCTTGAATTTGATAAAAAATGAAAATTCAGTTCTTTTTATGTGATAAAAGTCCAGAAGTTTCATCCAATTCTTGGCAAACTTGCACAGTGTCTTTGTATCAATGAGGACTCAAACCCTTTTTAGCGAGGCTGTTTTTGGAGAAAACCGGAGGTGTTGTCATAGCCTGCTCGCCGTCCGGCGTCGTGCATAAACCTTTACATTGGCTCTAAAATCAAAGTGCTTCCACCTACAACTTTGAAACTTCATATGTAGATGCACCTTGATGAGTTCTACATGCCACACCCATTTTGGGTCACTAGGTCAAAGGTCACTGTGACCTAGAAAAAAAAAAAAAAAAAAAATTCTGACAAGCTTTCGCAGCCAAGCGTGGCACCTGTTATGCGCTGCTCTTGTTTAAAAAGAGCAATATCGAAGCAATAAGTCCAGAATGACTTCCCCTTGAATATGAGAACATTTTGAAATCCGGCTTGTTTACGCAATTAATTTCACAGTTTTCATCCAATTATTTCCAAATTTGCACAGTATCTTTATATCAATGAGGACTTGAACCCTATTGAATATGAGCAGTATCGGAGAAATAAGTACACAATAATCTCCCCTTGAATTTGAGAAAATTCTCCTTGTTTGCGCCATTAAGTACACAGTTTCCATCTTATTCTTTCCAAACTTGCACAGTGTTTATAGCAGTAGAGCAATTCAGGCCCTCATGGGCCTCTTGTTTCAAAACTGCACCCACAACCGAGCGTTGGCACCCGCTATGCGTAGCTGAAATAATTCGCGTTCAGAATAAATCTGAACGCTGAAACTCCGGTCTGCAAAAACCATAACGAAAATTAAATACAATACTATTATATCAATATGCTTAAAATTGCAAAAGAACATAACCAACTCATAAAGTTTTAGTTAATTAGTCCATTTTTACCTCAAATAGCGTCGAATTGAAGTTAAAAGGCATAATTTGTTTCAGTTAAACTTCTGCTTAAATCGCAATACAATCACAGACCTCTCGCCATGTTATGAAATATTTAAATATCAACCAATCAGAAGAAGGCATACGGTGTAATAGGCTGCGTTATCGATTAAAATCTACCTGCCGTATACAGCGGGCACAGCGATTGGAATTGAAAATGTGAGTAGTGTGTTGATTTAAATTGGTCAGACGTGCAAAATTGAAAGCGTCATTACATAATTCTTACGGAACATTATTGAGAAATGAATTATCTACACAGGTATGTAAATATTATTGCAATCCGTTGATATTAACTGTCTGATATCGGAGCTTGAATGTTGCGCACCAAATTCCTTGCGCATCAATATAGACAAAGAAGGAAAACTCTCGCTATTAAAAAGATAGAGTGGACTATTGACGCCAAGAGTCTGCCAAAGAAAAAATCATCAAAAGACTCTTAAGGCGGCAATTTATATTGACTACCGCTATGCGGTGCTCTTGTTTATTTAAAAGAGGTCTCTTCTTACCAAAAATCCAGTATAGGTGGAAAGTGTTGTACCTGATCAGCCTATGGGGACTGATGACTCATCTGGGTCAACACTTAAGGCACATGCATTAAGCCTTGTATAGGTGGAAAGTGTTGTACCTGATCAGCCTATGGGGACTGATGACTCATCTGGGTCAACACTTAAGGCACATGCATTAAGCCTTGTATAGGTGGAAAGTGTTGTACCTGATCAGCCTATGGAGACTGATGACTAATCTGGGACAACACTTAAGGCACATGCATTAAGCCTTGTATAGGTGGAAATTGTTGTACCTGATCAGCCTATGGAGACTGATGACTAATCTGGGACAACACTTAAGGCACATGCATTAAGCCTTGTATAGGTGGAAAGTGTTGTACCTGATCAGCCTATGGAGACTGATGACTAATCTGGGACAACACTTAAGGCACATGCATTAAGCCTTGTATAGGTGGAAATTGTTGTACCTGATCAGCCTATGGAGACTGATGACTAATCTGGGACAACACTTAAGGCACATGCATTAAGCCTTGTATAGGTGGAAAGTGTTGTACCTGATCAGCCTATGGAGACTGATGACTAATCTGGGACAACACTTAAGGCACATGCATTAAGCCTTGTATAGGTGGAAAGTGTTGTACCTGATCAGCCTATGGAGACTGATGACTAATCTGGGACAACACTTAAGGCACATGCATTAAGCCTTGTATAGGTGGAAATTGTTGTACCTGATCAGCCTATGGGGACTGATGACTCATCTGGGTCAACACTTAAGGCACATGCATTAAGCCTTGTATAGGTGGAAAGTGTTGTACCTGATCAGCCTATGGAGACTGATGACTAATCTGGGACAACACTTAAGGCACATGCATTAAGCCTTGTATAGGTGGAAATTGTTGTACCTGATCAGCCTATGGGGACTGATGACTCATCTGGGTCAACACTTAAGGCACATGCATTAAGCCTTGTATAGGTGGAAAGTGTTGTACCTGATCAGCCTATGGGGACTGATGACTCATCTGGGACAACACTTAAGGCACATGCATTAAGCCTTGTATAGGTGGAAATTGTTGTACCTGATCAGCCTATGGGGACTGATGACTCATCTGGGACAACACTTAAGGCACATGCATTAAGCCTTGTATAGGTGGAAATTGTTGTACCTGATCAGCCTATGGGGACTGATGACTCATCTGGGTCAACACTTAAGGCACATGCATTAAGCCTTGTATAGGTGGAAAGTGTTGTACCTGATCAGCCTATGGAGACTGATGACTCATCTGGGTCAACACTTAAGGCACATGCATTAAGCCTTGTATAGGTGGAAAGTGTTGTACCTGATCAGCCTATGGGGACTGATGACTCATCTGGGTCAACACTTAAGGCACATGCATTAAGCCTTGTATAGGTGGAAAGTGTTGTACCTGATCAGCCTATGGGGACTGATGACTCATCTGGGTCAACACTTAAGGCACATGCATTAAGCCTTGTTTTTTCAAGAGCAAGGCTTAATTGAGGTTTTCATATTGAATGTTGTTATATTCAGACAATTATGAGGCATTGGCCAGACTGGTTGACCTCATGAGACGTGCAGGCAAGCTAGAAGAGGTACCCAAGTTCCTTGACCTCGCAGAGAACGCCTCTCCTCGCGCAAAGATAGAGGCTGGGTTTAACTACTGTAAAGGTCTATACGAATGGTGAGATTTTAAAAATTTATGGTTTATATATTGCGGTTGTTTAGAGGCAGCACTTTTGAGTTTTTTCCAGTAATGACATTCAAATTTAATGATGAATACTTGTCTTGAAAATTAATTTTTGCATGAAAAAATAATGTGTTAAACTAATTTAATTTTAGATGATTACTAATTTTTGCAGAACATAAATACTAAAACCAATTAAGTCTGAAGACATTTGAAACTACCTGGTATTCTTTGTAGTTAAATACCCAAGAATTAAATAATTAGTCTAAAACAAACATTTACAATGGTCCTGTGTGATTTCTTTGCCACATTTTGGGCCGTTATTTGGCAACAATCTCAATGTAAAAAAAATATATATTTTTACTTAAAAACTGCATAAAAGTCCCAATTTAAGGTTTCCACATAAAAATTGTTAATGAAATGCAACATTTTTTATGGGGTTTTATGGATTGAACCTTTGAATATATGCTACTTAAAATACTTATTCTCAATTTTAAAGTATTTGTTAGCAAAAAATAAAATACACCAATTTCCAAATTTAAGTTAACACTGCAGTTTTTTCCAATCCAAAGGACCTGACAACATTTCCAAAATGGTGAATAAAACACTGTGGTCTTTTAAACAAATTAATAATAAACCTTGCAGGCATAGTTGCACATCTATGAAATTAACCTTGTATATAAGCCCTGTATATGAATGTACCTATCTATGAGATAAATATTGTATATGGAGGTGCATGTCTTAAATAAGCCTTTTATACATAGATACACATCTTTGTAAAAAAAACTCTACAATGAAACATATCTTTAACCCTGAATTCACATTTTTTGGAATGAACCTTTCATATGTTGGTACATATATATGACCGAACCCCTGCATACATAGGTACACAGGGAACCCTACAGCAGCCCTGAAGCTGTTCAACATGGCTCGTAAGGACTCCGACTGGGGCCACCAGGCTACATACAATATGGTGGAGATTTGCCTCAACCCTGACAGCGAGACCATCGGAGGAGAGGTGTTTGAAAGCGTTGAAGGAGGAGAAGTCGCGTGAGTGGCCCTGCAAACATGTCACATACCCTGGATAGTATGCTACATTGTCAAGCAATATATTTTTACCCTAGCAAGGAGATATATTGAGACACTTAGTCTATTACAATGTAGTAGGGTTTTTCGGTCATGTTTTTTTCATCCCTATTGATCCACACATTCCCGAGTTATTTGACCTTATGCATGGCTGACAAAGCAGTACATGTATATTAGTCATGTTTCCAATGAAGTTCTCATATTGTTTTGTTTATGTTTATAATTCATTAAATATCTTATAAATTCTTGCTATATTTTTAATCTTTATTTAACAATTATAAAATCATATTTACTAAAAAGAGCCTTAAAGGATCATGATTTATAAATGTTATGTATCATATTAAATTGCTTTTCAAGTTGTGATTCCAGCCTTACTGACATTTAGATGTAAAAGTGTAAATTCCATTTGAATGGCCATTATGTATTTAATGTATTGTATGTATTAAACTAAGATATCTCTGAAATGTTCATCTTAGATGTCACAATAGTGTAAAACTATTAATAATTATCCATTACAAACAGTGCCAATGAAAGCAGAGAGAAGACAGACAGTGAGCAAATGGCTGTAAGAACTGCGGAAAAGCTGCTAAAGGTTTGGAAATTTATAAAAATTGGATGCAATTTCTCATTATATTTAGCAAATTTGCACATTCTCTGAATCCTAATACTGAGCATTGCCAAAGTAAAAATTCAGATTTTATGGTAAAGTATAATGCAGACCTAATGGCAAAAAACAGCAACAAAAAACTGACCATTATATATGAAATAATTATTTTTGTTTTATTGTGTAATGGTTTTTAAAGCAATATATTAAAATAATAGCATGCATTATTCAAGTACTGCAGCAGGGAGAACAAATAGTTATAAAAGCTATATTATTTAATTGTTGGTCTGCGTTTATGCAGTTGTTCTGTGGCACACAAATCTGTCTATGTAACAAGTCTACACAGGCTAATCAGGGACTGCACTATCTGCCTAAACTAAATATTAAATATAAATGGACTTACTTTAAAGGGAAAATACAATATAAGGGAAAAGTATCATGCCTGATTAGCTTGTGCGGACTGCACATGCTTATCTGGGACAACTCTTCAAGCACATGTATTAAACTCAGTTTTCCCAGAACAGGGCGTAATTTAACAAAGTAAAACCATTATCAGGATTTGAAGCCAAAGGCTGGTGATCAGCGACCAACCTACCTGCTGAATATGGCCCTCATAGCCACGAAACAGAAGGCCAATGTGGAGAAGGCAATCAACAGCTTCATGGAGATGGTCTCAGACGAGGTGAGTGCCCTCTCTTTGTGTTATGGCATCATACTGTACAATGATTATGCGGATACGGTCATGATACATTATGAATATGATAAGGTGTTTTATGGTCCAAATGCACCACACAATTGTCGTTCAGAATGATAAATAATTTTAGTATTAAATGTGATGACTTTATTTATACAATTGTTATGAATATATGTAAGAAGTAAAGACAATAAACCTGCGTGACTACTTTTGTGTAATCTGCTCTAAACAACTTGGAAAAATTGTTAAAAGAACAAGAACAACATTACAATATTGACATTAATTGTTTTCAGATTTGTTTGTGCATTTCAGGTTTACTTTTTACTTTGATAAACGTTACTGTATGTCTTTGAGGTTTTCGTATTTTGAATATTATATTTATTTGCCCACCTTGCATCCAACTCTTTCAGAAAGTAAAACCAAAGGTACTTTTGACATGTATATGTTTGACAAAGTTTGTCTATTACTGTATTGCCTTGATGCATGTTTAACTTTGTATCCATTTTTGTGTATGTATAAAATTAATCTATCTTTATATTGGAAACTTTTTTCTTTTTTTTTCGAAAATCTTTATTATGCTTTATGCGGCCAGTATAGCCCCAGAACAGCCTGCGCATCAGCACAGTCTAGACTGGAGCTACCCTGTCCGTTGATGAGACCCTGTAAATTTTGATAACTTCATTGCATACAGTGTAGCTCCTTGCAAGGCTGAGCAGTCTCATCTGGAGCTACACTGGTTGCATGTGTCATAAGACTCATTTTTGCATGACCCCATTATAATTATATTATACATTTCATCAAACATGAGTTTACACTATGATTTTTTTCTGGTAAGTAATTCTATACTTACATGCCATGTATCCAGGGACCGAAACTTAGCTCGCATACTCGCAAAATGCGAGTGAGATTTATGAATAGCGAGTTGAAAATTTTAGACCTTGCAATTTTCTGCTAGTAGAAATTTAAGATTTCTCAAACCTGTTTTTCCATAAATCCTTTTATACGTATTGAGAGATAATTGCTTTCTATAATCACGACTCCCATTTTCAAGTTCAAAATCTTGCTTAAATTATACGATTTAAGTGTAAAAGAATTGCATAAACACATTTGGCCATTGTTGTTGATGTTGTTGTAAGATTCAAGGGAAGCCTCTCTGGTATGAATTATGGTTCACTAGGCGCTTGCGGTTAATAAGCGTCTCGGTAATTTACAATGTTAAGCAATATGGTATAAGAAATGTATTGTTTTAAATAAAAAATATATAGAATCCCAAATTGCGAGTAAGTTTTTCATTTTGCAAGTGTAAATAAAATAAACTTGCAAAAATATGCAAGTGCCTTAATAGGTTAAATTCGGTCCCTGTGTATCAGAATTCTTTGACATCAGAAAGTGCAAAATTATTTGTAGTTATTTTTGACCTCAGCATTTGTCTTGTCATGGTTTTAGAAGAAAAAAAAAACATTTCATATATATTGGGGAGTTCTTCCATGGTTATCAAATAAAAGGATCACTGTTAAGAAAATTATGTATAACTATTCCCTTCAGTTCAATCAGAATAAGTATTATCATATTTTCTTCATCTGAATTTTGCATGCAAAATATATAAATGTATATATCCTGTCATAACATTAAGCTTTGATATCAGTTTTAACTTGTGTAACAAAAAATAAGCACAAGCAATGCTAAGAATATCAAGTGCCTTACAAAAACTTTTGGCTCTAATGTATTGTTCATTTAATGTTTGTTAATGTTTAACCAGTTTGTTTGCAGTTTTTCTGTTTTCTGAATGCATTTATGAAATATAGATTTCATGCTTTGGTGATTATATGTGGGCATTTTTGAGTAAAACATACAAGTTGCTGGGTGTATATTGACAAAAATCTGATGAATCCATGTCGATAGCTAACATAAGCGGTTAGTTACCAAGACAAAGTACTTTATAGCCCCAGGATTTCTCACACCCTGGCTTGTAGACCATTTTTTTATTAGCTCGGCGTTTTCGGAGAAAACCCGAGGTATTGTCATAGCCAGCTTGTCATGTCGTCCCCAGTCCGACATCCATGTCGTGCTAAAACCTTAACATTTTGTTACATGCTTTGGTGATTATATGTGGGCATTTTTGAGTAAAACATACAAGTTACTGGGTGTATATTGACAAGAATCTGATGAATCCATGTCGATAGCTAACATAAGCGGTTAGTTACCAAGACACGTTTACAGCCCCAGGATTTCTCACACCCTGGCTTGTAGACAATTTTTTTATTAGCTCGGCATTTTCGGAGAAAACCCAAGGTATTGTCATAGCCAGCTCATGGTATTGTCCCCCCTCCCAGTCCGACATCCGTGTCATGCTAAAACCTTAACATTTTGTTAAGGTTTTGAACATTGGCTCTAAAATCAAATTGCTTCCACCTACAACTTTGAAACTTCATATGTAGATGCACCTTGATGAGTTCTACACGCCACATCCATTTTTGGGTCACTAGGTCAAAGGTCAAGGTCACTGTGACCTTACAAAAAAAAAATCTGACAAGCTTTCATTTATTTAAAACTGCACCCATAGCCGAGTGTGGCACCAGTTATGCGGTGCTCTTGTTATATCTCCTGTTACAAAGTAAATGGAGTATTGGAATTGCCATGGACTTCTGTGTGTCTGTCTGTAGTTCAAAATTTTGTCCAGAGAAATTCTCCTACACTATTTAACGAACAGCAATCAAACTTGCATGGATCTTCCTTAGGATATGAAGTTTTGCATGTAATGTTTTTATTATCCAAGGCTAAAAATTACAAAAGAAAGGCCCCTCTTTCAATTTTAGTAGAATTACTGTAACATCATTTGTGTTACTACAATGTATAGATTTAATAATACAATAACATATACATCTTTGCAACTACAAATTCCATGTGTAATATAACAAATTTGCCCTTTACCTAGTTTCATCAAATCTTGACCTCACCCAGAGCATCAAATAATTTATATGGACTTGTATAGAAAAAATAGGAAAATAAATTCTTTTCTTTTGGATCTTCAAGACCAAAAAGTTAAATATTGCCATGTAATATTTTATTTTGGTTCTCTACAACCTATATTTGTTTACTGAGCCTGGGGATAAAACTGGCCATGCCCCAGAGTTTTTATTTTCAAAACTCTTTGAATACTACTTCATGTAGTGTCATGGGGTATTCAACACCACTGTTACAATCAATAGTTTTACTCTTCTAGTATACTATGTACCTTCTCATTTATCTCAAATAATTATAGCCAAGTTTCTTGACATAAAGGCCACATTTACTCATACATTTTTATGTTACACAATTTTTTTTAAGTCAACAAGACTTTACATGTATCAGAGTGTCAAAAGAACAATAAAGAACAGTAAATACATGACTAGACATGATACGCTAATATTTGTTAGAACACCTTGGTCAAAAGCTGTTGATAAAAAGTTAATTTAAAAAAAAAATTACAAAACATTTATAGAAACATACACTTTAACTCCATCCTATGTTTAGTTTTAAGTACATATGTATATTCCTCTACATATTAGTGTGATGGCATGAAGGGTATATCAAAGGTTTGTTACTTAAGCAGTATCTATTAAAAACATGCACATATAGCTATTATGTGCTGCAGGCTCTGGTTATTACATGACCATGCAATCTTTATGACGTGCGCATAATACCTAATGTACCAATAATCTGAGCCCTATTTCTGTGTTCAGGTATTGTGTGCATTTGTAATAATATCAATTATCCATGTAATGCTATCATATGTGCCCATTGTACCTATGGTATACATTTTTTTTCGCAGCAAATAGATATGGCATGTATAACGAATATAAATAATGCTCAGTTAAGTATTTCCTATGACCCCTTTATGCCTGCATACATCAGTTTATCAAAAACAATACATATCATTATGAATATAATTTAAAAGCTTCTTGTTACAATGGTTACTATTTCAGTCTCGGGAGAATGTTGGTGCCCTGTATGGCGTGGCTGCAGGCTACATGGTCCTCAAGCAGACACCCAGGGCCAGGAACCAGCTGAAACGGGTTGCCAAGACCAACTGGAACATGGTGGTGTGTAACCTCTATCAGATAAACCACTCTTCCTAAAATTTATCAACATTTGTGGTAGAGAAATGGATTCAATGCTTACATCAGATTAGCTCATCTATGGTTTATAGAATGGGGTTTAATCTACACATTGAGAAATGAGCCAATCTCTCTTTAAAGACCTTAAATGCTGTTTCTTTTCAGAAATAAAGCTTATGTGTCCTTATTATGATGTCAATTAACGGTATTGTACTATTGATAATAAAGTTTAAGTAATCTGTCTATATGATTAAACAATTGAGTTTCCAAACCAAACATATTCCAATTTGTTGCATGCTTTCTTTTGGAACAATTTTCAAAACAACTGTTTGAAGGATACGGAAACAACCATTTTTGATAAATCTTCACCATCAAATTGTGTGTGTTTCAGGATGCAGAAGACCTTGAGAAGTCCTGGCTGCTATTAGCTGACATATATATTCAGGTGTTCATCAATAAATGATGTGGTGTCTGATACATATATTATACAAGTTGTATCTCACTGTTGTTGAAATTCAGTGTTTCACTGGCATTCATATTTAAAATCATTTGATCAAAATGTGCATGTCAATAATGACTGGAAATTATTATTGAACATGTGTTGTCTAGGATCTTTTTTATGTACCCCACCACTATAGTGGAGGCATATTTTTTGCCCTGTCTGTTGGTTTGTGTGTTTGTTTGTTTGCCCCAACTTTAACATTTGCAATAACTTTTGCAATATTCAAGATAGCAACTTGATATTTGGCATGCATGTGTATCTCATGGAGCTGCACAGTTTGAGTGGTGAAAGGTCAAGGTCATCCTTCAAGGTCAAAGGTCAAATATATGGGTCAAAATCGATCATTAATGTCACTTTTGCAATATTGAAGCTAGCAACTTGATATTTGACATGCACGTGTATCTCATGGAGCTGCACATTTTGAGTAGTGAAAGGTCAAGGTCATCCTTCAAGGTCAAAGGTCATATATATGGGGACATAATTTTTCAAAAACACATCGCTTGTTTCTTTATTTATTAACTGCTGCAAAGCGGGAGAGAGTTTGGGAAGGAAGTCTATTTGTGGAAAGTTAAAGACAACTATACAGCTGAGCCTTTGATCCCTTTAAAAGATTTGATTTGATAATAAAATGTATTTTTATCTCTTTCAGTCAGGAAAATATGACATGGCCACAGAGTTGTTGAAAAGAGTCTTACAGCATAACAAGGTATGCATCCACAAGTCCTGCATGATTATCCTGAAGTCTTTGCTTGCTGTCCAAACACAGCAATAATCTTTCTGGGCAGCTTAAATTTATTTAAGACCAATTATATTCTGGTCTACTATGATGTTGAAATTTCTTGACTTTAATAAATGAATTACCCGTATTTCACACATAGAAAAATCCATATAAATATTTATTTATAATTATGCTCGTGACTTGCCTTCGTTATCAAGCAAATCTAAATTATACATTAACCCAGCAGAAATGTTTATATTGTTTGTAAGCCAAGTTTTAACTTGATTAGTTCCACAGGATAAACATGACTGCAATATTTCAATGTCACATTGCGATATGTGGATATGTGACTGTTGTGTACTAGAAATGAGGGGATACATGTTTAACTCTAATATGCATGAACAGGTCTTATGCAATATGCCACTAGGGTAGCTCCAGACCAGCCTGTTCCTTTGCGCGCTCTGGTCAGGCTAGCCTTTCCGCTATAGTCAAGCAAGGTTTGTTAGCCTCATGAATGGACAGATTAGTTGCTGACCAATCTATAAGCAATTGGTCTGTAGCTAGGCTGGCTGCATATGGCAAACAGACCATTTTCACACGTAGCCGCTATTATATGATGCCTTCTTTCCTACAATAAAGAGGAAAGTCATGATTGTTTGTTTCCAGTCCTGCTGTAAGGCCTATGAATACAGTGGTTTTATCATGGAGAAGGAACAGTCCTACAAAGACGCTGCCCTAAACTACGAGAACGCATGGAAATATGGAAACAAAAACAATCCTGTCATAGGTATAGAACCAGCTTTTATGTATTGATTATAGTTATTGTCCCCTACCGGTGAAACCGGAGGGGACTTTTGGTTTGCGCTCTGTGTGTCAGTCTGTCTGTCAGTCCGTCACACTTTTCTGGATCCTGCGATAACTTACAAAATTCTTCATATTTTTTCATGAAACTTTAAACATGGATAAATAGCAATATGGAGAGTATTCACATCATTTCATTTCGTTCCTAGAATTGTGGTTGCTATGGCAACAAATAAAAAAAAAAAATTCTGACAATGGTGGAGTTTCACCGGTAGGGGACAATATTGCCTGGCAATCTCTTGTTATCAAATATTTTTAGTTGTAAACTGAACTCCATCTTGTTATTTATTTTATTTTTATTTCTAATTCATTGACATGTGATACATGCATCTCTGTTCATTATCATGTTAGGAGCTTCTGCTGAACTAAATCAAATTTATGCCTTAAGCAGTGGATATGTGTGATTCTTTCAATTCTGACCTATCTCATAATAAGTTATTTATGATACATACAATGTGTTTAAAATAAATGATGCTTACAAAGACATGCATTCTTTATATGCCCCAATCATCAACTGATACCTAGAGGCATATATTGTTATTGTTTGAAGTGATTTTTAAGTGCTATATCTCGGATTTGCTACAATATTTCAACATTCATAGGTGTATATATACAAATGCGAAAAATTTCAATGCATAAAAACAATTACCATTCACTTATTTTTTTGTATTATTCCTTATATATAGGGATATGTACCCATTCATTAACAAAATTTATTTGGCCTAGGATATTAATTCCACGAATGTGCTTGTTGAAAGGGTTAATCAATACTATTTATTTAACAGCTTTGATACCTTTATTCAACACTCAATTCAGCCTCATAATCTGACCTTGTTTGGATCTTGATTCTTTTGGACGAATACTTATTTAAGTCCAACCAATCAATACTGACAAGGCTTTTGTGGAATATGCATTTACTGAATGCAGCATTTTGTTGCATTCTGATATTTAGTAACACTATTGATGCAAGTAATTGCTAAGGATGCAATTCTAAATTGTTGTTTATTGAATGATTATGTGCATTAAAACTTGTGCCATAGTTACTGCTCCCTGGCAAAAATATTTTAGGCAGGTATTAATTTTTAACAGACCCTTTAATTTCCTTATTTCATGAACATGTGTATAATTTTTTTGAATATAGGTTTCAAGCTGGCGTTCAACTACTTGAAAGCCAAGAGGATGGTAGATGCAATAGAGATCTGTCACCATGTATGTATACATATTCAGTGCATGTTGAAATCAACAACTTCCACTTTGTTTCAGTTTAAAGTAACCAATTAAAGCTCCAGCTTGCACACTGTCATGATTATGGCTGGCATTTAGTGAGAGACAAGTTTTGATGCAGTGTCCAATTTGTATTATCCTAAGCATGTGAAAAGGGGTCTTATTCCATATGTGATCAGGGCTGCACAAGACCAGCCTATGCAATCACACAGTGTGGTCAGGAGAGACCACTACAAGGTCAGACAAGTTTTCCTGGTCTCATTAGGCAACAAGGTAGCACGATAACGTAGCCTGGTCTGGGGCAATGCTGGCTGCATATGGCATAAGACCCATTTGCACATGAGGCTGCTAATATATTCTGTAACAAAAGATCTTAGAGGAATTGTTACTGCATTTTAGGATATGCCTACATATCCCTACAATATATATGTAGCTTAACATACTAAAATTTAGCACTGTCTTGTAATCTATATTTTATAAAAGAGCTACATCAGACGAATTAGATATGATATTTTGGAGTATGATCAGAAGCAGTCACACTTCACTACCCTTTTACTAAGAATATGTTAAACGCAGGCAATCCTAATGTCATAGTTTTGGAAGCAAACTCCACATTGCGAATGACATGTCATCCATTATTGATATTGACATGAAAACAACACTTTTTGTGAAGGAGAATTTAAATATCAAAGTTCCACAGACATAACATGAAAGTCTTTCAGAAGAAATAACAATATCATTTATTTTAGATCTTGCTATTTCAGGTTTTAGCATCACATCCAAACTACCCCAAAATCAAGAAGGAAATTCTGGATAAAGCCCGTCAGAGTCTACGAGTTTAGTGACATTCATGTGATGATTTAAGTGTTCAACTTTTCGCCCTGTATTCACATAGATCCTTTGAGGAAATTTAAGAATTGTTTTTATTCATAATGTTCTTTTTGCCTCTGGATATCTTTTGTGCAAATCTTTTCAAATGTAAGTGTTATTGCAATTTTATGTGAAATTTTATTTTATGCGCAGTTAAAGATAAGAGTTTCTTAATGAGTTTTGTGCATTCCCCTTTGAGTGTGCATACTCTAGTATAGTACATGTACTTGTGAAGATTAATGTTGTACATGTGCTAGTCATAGAGTGGCTGGAAACGAGTTTTTTTTGCAATCAGATAATTCCTGTAGATTACCCATAAACGTCAATGAAAATGAATTATTTTAAGATTCATTTTGATGAAAATATATTTTAAATGCTTGGACTATGTGGGTGCCATTCTTTTCTGAGATTGGTAGCAGAAAAAGAAGATTTAAATGAACACAGTTTGATTGGAAATAAGACTGCTTGGCTGTTGTCTTCAGTGCATCATTTAGAGATATAAGTTTGCGTTAGTTCAATGGTTAACTGCCTGTATCTGACAAATATTGCGTGCTGTGTAAGAGGAAACTTTGTTTGTATGTTAAAAAAGGTGTGTTTTATTGATGAAAATTGGACCACAAAAGTGTGTGCAATGTAAGAGAAAACTTTGTTAGAATGTAAAAAAGGTGTTTTGTTGTTGAAAATTGGATCACAAAAGTGTGTGCTGTGAAAGAGGAAACTTTGTTAGAATATAAAAAAGGTGTGTTTTATTGTTGAAAATTTGAACACAAAGTGTGCGCTATATTTTCACAAGTTAAAATCAACATTTCACTTTTTGAATTGAATCTGTATATGGTACAGGATGACACATAGCAGTTACATGTACTGATGCAGTGCCTAAATCTGCCACATTTGTAAGTTATTTTAATGACATTTTTTAATAGGACAATTCACATAAATTAAGTCAGGCTCAATATGCAATTGTTTTGGATTTCGAGAGCATTTTTAGGATAAAATTTAGGAAAATTATAAGCCATATTTAAGGCCTAAATTGTTTCAAAAAATGATATTGAAATTGCCAAAATCTCTTACCCTCACAAACAAATTCAAATTTCTGGGAAATAATCTTTATTGATCAACATAACATTTCAAAATGCTTATTTTGCCAGCGTATAAAGGACAGATGCTGAATTAGGCCCTGCTCCAAAAACTTGTTATTAGTTTCTGAACTTTTATTTAAACTGTAACATATTACCCTGTAGTTTACACAATAAACTTATTTGTTAAGATCTAGCATGTAATAATGCATGTACAACCAATCTTTTCATACCATATTCTTTTAATATTGATTTATATTAATTATCAAAGATTTGCACAAAATTGAATTTAAAAAAATTAAGCACACATTTTTTGTGATAAATGTAGGCCTATGTATATTGTTTGCTTATTTATTTATTGTTGATTGATCCAGACATTATCAAACATTCCGTCCAGGTGTGATGAATATTATTAATTGATAATTGTTTAAGGAATATATCTCATTTATATCTTTACATATATTTATTTTTTGCCTTATTGTATTTTTACACAATTTGTGATCTACCAAATAAGATCTATTGAAATAAATCTTATTTTATACTTAATTGCTTATTGTCTTAATGGTCCAATTTAGTAGACACATTTTCACAATATATTAATATTTTCTAGATCTATTTTCTAGATCTAATGCTTTCTGAAGGAGAATTAATGGAAAATGTGTGCGTTTTTGTAAAAGTAAAATTTGAATAATTATTGTGGGCATGTAATGGAAATTTATCAAGCTAAAAGATATGGAAACATCTTAAATTAAAAACTAAATATCTCTATACAGTCAATGTAAAGGGTATTTCCTATGCCTCATGTGACTTTCCCATGTGAAAATGCCATGTACCCATCTCTGCATAATGTAATTTGCCATGATGTTATAATGTAATATATCCTGATGATGCTATAATTTTAAATAAACTCCTCCTGCTCTCACCTTCAACACCTCCAGAGTGGCTAAAAATAGTAGCACAGGTTTTCAGAAACTTAAAATGAAGCTAATCATTGTTATGTGACAGTTAAATGTGTTAAACACATTGATGTTGATAAGAGCTTGATTTTCATATAAAATCTGCTAATTTGACTAGTTTCTTATTAAAACTACAGCCTGTTTGTTTGGACTAATAAAATAAATATAATAGTCATCTTTCAGATTGTACAAATTATAGCCTTACCTCGAGGAAGAATGTCAACTTCAGCCTGGGTAGATATCATGCGCCTAGGGGTGCAATATTTTAAACGATACCCCTCCATTGTCTGTGATATTTATATAAAATACATCTATTAGCTGACAAAAAGGTGTGCACTTGTTACTTATGACAAAATGCCCTGAGCACCTGTACAGGATTGAACCTAGAGTAGCAGGATGGTGGGCACTAACACAACTAGAAGAAAGCTTGAAGAGTCTCCATCCATTCACTACTTTCCTTTTTTTCATGAAGATGGGGATATGTTATCCTTCCATCTGGATTGACCTATGGTGTTTGAAATCAACCAAATCTGACATGAGGAAACAAGTCCTGAGCATCAGTAGGGGATTGAACAACAGCCTAATACTTTGCTGTGCCCCATAAGAGCTAGCTCTAACAACAAGCCTTTTCAAAGAAGCTATTTGAATCACTGCACTCCTACCCAATTAAACAGCAATGGATTAAAACCAGGTTTAGGGCATACATGGCATAGAATAACTGCAACAAGGGACAAAATTGTAACAAAACCAGGTTTTCATTGTGAAAAAAAAATCTGATAAAGGGAGAAAACTCAAACTGAACTTTTGAAATGAACAAACAAAATTAACCCCCTTTGTAAGTTTGTTTTAAAAAAAATCTATTTTTAGTCGTGGCGACCTTGACATTGGAGATATTGACGTGATTCTTTCGTGTGACACACCGTTCCATGATGGTGAACAAATGTGCCAAATGATTTTAAAATCTCACAATGAATGACATAGTTATGGCCAGGACAAGCTCATTTATGGCCATTTTTGACCTTTGAACTTAAAGTGTGACCTTGACCTTGGAGATATCGACGTAATTATTTCGCGCGACACACCGTCCAATGATGGTGAACAAATGTGCCAAATGATTTTAAAATCTGACAATGAACGACATAGTTATGGCCCGGACAAGCTTGTTCCGCCAGCCAGCCAGCCAGCCCGCCCGCATTCGCCAATCTAATAACCAGTTTTTTCCTTCGGAAAACCTGGTTAAAAAGGCATAATAAAGTGTAAATATTGGCATGAGCATATTTTTAAGTTTATGAGGTCCTTTGGTTGCTGTATGTGAGAACTATGACGTTGTTTCAATTATAGCTGTAATTTCCAGCTATTAAGATTTTGTATTGAAATACATTAAATGTTGTGGCGGAAACCAGAGCAACCTTAGGAAACCCAACCTATCCACCACTTCTCTTACCAGTCAACACTGTGTCTATAAGTCATTTTTGACGATGTTGCGAAGCAGCTCGTCTAAGTTATCATACCATGAAAAAATTCTTCACAATGGCGACCTATGTAAAAGACCAAGCCGGTCCGATCGAGATAGCTCGATTTTTCTAATCGGCATACCTCGCTGATTATCATTGATAAAGATATAGGAAGCTCAGCTATAAATAGGACAGCATATTCTGGGGAAAAGATTTAATAATAGTTTGAAAACATTAATTTTAAACCAGTTATATTCAATATAAAGTTATTCAATCCATTATATGTTTATAGATCAATGAAACAACTATCCATTTTCTGTATTGTATTTGACATTCGTCGTGATTCAGTAAATAAATTGCGATTCAAAACGTGTATAATTAACTTTCAATGCGATCATGAGTGTAAAGAAAACAAATTATTTCGAACCTGCCATTTGTAAACGTTGTAGCGACTATGGTATATAAACAGCATAATAGCCGTATGCCATCTGTGAAACTCGCTCTTATGCCTGCTTTCTCATTTTGCATATTTAATAAACTTTTCAAACAGAAATTACAGAGCCACATCAGTGCACATACTATTTTTGATAATTCGTTCGTTTGTTTGATATTGTTTGCTGTTTTAAACACATATTAGGTCATATCGCGGAGATTTAGTTAACCTTGCCATGTGTTCATGGGCGAACTCACGTATTCAAGTGCTCTTACGACTATGTGCTCATACCTACTTTCGGGAATCATCATGAAATTATTGCCGTACTTAACGAACAAACATGCCTAAGCTTATTGTTATTGAATTAGAGCAAAAAACAATAATCAAAAGAGAAAAATTATATGTTCATGCACACTGGCATGTGAAATCACGTCCGTACACATAGCATCATTAACTTAGGAAAGGAAACAACGAAATATAAAGTTTGGTATGATATACATGTGATATTAAAGAGCACGGTGGAATTAAAGAGCATGTCAAGTTTTGAATTTATATGCTGAACCGTAATGTTATAACCCACAAACGTTTTACTGTAACAGAACGTTTTTTAAGATAAGTGGTACAGAAAATACACGTCGAATATCTTTTTAAAGATATCTCTTGTTATATTTGATCGAGAATGTAACCCGCCTCCCAGTTTCGCTGAATGGATCAAATGGACCACCGATAATGTTGAAGAACTTCAGGTCCAACCTTTTTTCCATTATGTATGTATGGACCAATGTATATATTTGTACAATGTCATTACTTGGAAATAAAATATGTTTAAAGTAAAAATGGATCAAGTTCCCCACGGGTACTACTTCCCCGTACCCCCAATTTTTGTTCGTACCCTACATTTTTCGTACCCAATTGTTTTCGTACCCAATGTGTATCGTACCCCAGTTTTTGCTCGTACCCAACTTTTTTTTCGTACCCAATTTTTGTTCCTACCCATTTTTTTTTCGTAACCAATCTTTTTTCGTACCCAATTTTTTTGGCATAATTTTCGTACAACAAAATTTTCGTACCCATTTTTTTCCTACCCAAAATTTCGTACCCACAAACAAAATTGTGGTGATGTAGATAAACTTCAATAGATGCTTTTATATCAATTCTCTTCAAAAGCATCGTCACACCAGTACTGTCAGTACTTTGATTATGCAACAGACACTATTACATGGTGAATTTTGATACTCATAAAGAAACAATACATGTGCACCCAATTGACAATACACAGAACAGTCACTTATCTATCTATCTATCTATCTATCTATCTATCTATCTATCTATCTATCTATCTATCTATCTAGCTATCTATCTATCTATCTATCTATCTATCTATCTATCTATCTATCTATCTATCTTATCTATCTATCTATCTATCTATCTATCTATCTATCTATCTATCTATCTATCTATCTATCTATCTATCTATCTATCTATCTATCTATCTATCTATCTATCTATCTATCTATCTATCTATCTATCTATCTATCTATCTATCTATCTATCTATCTATCTATCTATCTATCTATCTATCTATCTATCTATCTATCTATCTATCTATCTATCTATCTATCTATCTATCTATCTATCTATCTATCTATCTAATCTATCTATCTACCTATCTACCTATCTTTCTATCTATCTATCTATTGATCTATCTATCTATCTATCTATCTATCTATCTATCTATCTATCTATCTATCTATCTATCTATCTATCTATCTATCTATCTATCTATCTATCTATCTATCTATCTATCTATCTATCTATCTATCTATCTATCTATCTATCAATCTATCTTTCTATCTTATTTAATTTATCTATCTATCTATCTATCTATCTATCTATCTATCTATCTATCTATCTATCTATCTATCTATCTATCTATCTATCTATCTATATATCTATCTATCTATCTATCTATCTATCTATCTATCTATCTATCTATCTATCTATCTATCTATCTATCTATCTATCTATCTATGTATACTGCAACACCCTCTCTCTCGAGTATTATGTGCAGGTGCGCTGTCATAGCAAAAAATTAAAAGAAGAAATGTATAAGAGACTAAAAGTTATACTGTACATGTATTTGTGGGAGATGAAATAAAAGTTGATATTGTTAATTTAAGAAATTGAATATACAGTTTAAAGAGATAAAAAATATTTTCAGTTTAAACATGGTGGGATAAGTTGGTCACCCCCTGTTTGAATTGACCCAGGGTAGGGACCTGCACACGCTCAGATGGCACTGAGTTCCAAAGAATAATGGTAGCTGGAAAAAGGAATATTTATAGTAATTACAAGGGGTTAGGATATGTCTGTATGAGAGAGGGTGTGAGTGTCTGGAAGATCCGAGAGAAGGTTGAATGTTGTGGGGTAAGGGAACTGCAACCAGCCCATACACAATCTTGTAAAACATTAGACCTGGCATCAGACCTCCTATTCTCAAGGGAGCGCCAACCTAAAGTACCTAACATTTGGGAGACACTGCTATATGATAAATAGTCCATCGTGACCCATCGCGCAGCTCTGTGCTGGACCATTTCCACTTTTTGGATGTTCTGCAGGGTATATGGACACCAAACAGAACTTGCGTATTCAAGCTGAGGTCTGACTAGGGTTTTATAAGCAATTTCCCTTACGCTTGAATTGTTTGAGGAGATGTTACGTTTAAGGAAGTAAAGGGTCTGGCTTGCCTTGGTTGTAACCTGATTTACATGTTTGTTCCAGTTAAGGTCTGAAGAAATAGTGACGACTTGGTACTTTGCATCACTTACAGTTTCTAGGACTTGGCCATGGAGTGAATATGTGGACCTGGATGGGCGTTTTGACTTTGTGATGTTAAGAACTGTACACTTACATTTATTACACACTATTCTTCATCAACACAAAAAATACAACGAATGCTCTGAAAATGTATCGTCATTTGTTTAAACACTACGCAGTCTTCGAGCAGACGACGGTACCTTTTGTTGGAGCGTAACCAGCATATTGGAATGTAATCTTTGGTGCAAAAATTTAATGACCTTTGACCTAAAAAGTATGGCGACTTCCAGTACAAAAAGGGAAAAAATGAGTTGTTTTGTTGATTGCAGTTCGAACTAGGTACATTGTTTTCAATTATTTTGAGGCAAAGAGTATAACATCATTTATAATGAGAGTTATTAGTGTGCCTGTGTCGATATACACGTGCTTGCAGTCTTGTTGTTAATGCAGTGTTTACATATTTTGGGTCAGACTCTAGTAATTTTTATCGGGTTTCCGCATGGCCAGCACATACTAAGTACATGAAGCGTTACAGTCCTGAGAGAAATACAAATTTAAATTAACAGCAAGCAAATAGATTTCATGTATAAATACTGGAAATATACTTTTGTTTATGGTTTTTATTCATATCTAGGTTATTTGGTCAGGACGTAGGAAATTTGAACACTAGAATTGGGTCAGCACACCTTTTTGTCAACAAGTGAACATGTTTCATTACTTTAATGCTTGTTACGTTCTGTTTTTACTAACATATACTTATTCTTATAAAAATTAGTATTACAAATATGCTACTTCCATGCATGAATCATATGTTAAATGTGACCTATGAACAACTCCCATGAATAGATTTGTTATGGAAGCATTTTTAATGTATTCTTGAAAAGTATGTGTTTTGTTCTGTCACTACTGTTTGTTCTGTCACTACTGTTGATAGATACTTTAATGTGAAATTCGCAAATTTAGACATCCCTGACTATTTTATGAATAAAGCAGTAAAGGCTAGGTCAAACCTGGTTTTCTCAAATAAAAACACTGCATAAGTGTTATTGTGAACTCTCATATCTGTTAGTATTGTAACGTGTTTACCGTTTCTTCGGGATATATACAATGGCAACAAACACCAGTGGTATTTTCAACACACGGATTTTCCGGGGGCTTTCCTTAGATACTCAACTTCCTCAATTTAAACTGAAATCAATGAATATTTAAACTATTAGTGATTTATAATTATTGTATCATTCGAATGATGAACGTTTAATCACCTTACAAGCCGGTTTCGTATGCCATGTGTGACTTGGATGTCTTTGATCACTTGGGTGACTTGAGTCACCTTGGGATGATTTGGGTAGACTTGGATTGACTTTGGTCGACAAGGGTGTCTTGAGATGACTTGGGTCACCTCGGGTGTCTTTGGTGACTTGGGTCATCTCGGGTGTCTTACACCTACAGCAACGAGTCTGCAGTTTCCCCTATTTGCGTTTTGCAAGGAAGACAATCGGTCAGTGTAGTACAAGAGACAATAAGTAGCTTGACAGACTCAGGCTGACCTACGAGACCTGACACGTGTACTAACTTATATTTCAGATGGAAACCTGTGACCCGGACTAGTATATGAGTCTCTAGGCTACCCAGCAAGCTATGGTATATTGCGCAAAGTTGCTTGGGTCACCCCCACTCAAAATGCATCCAAAGTCACAGAAATGTCCCTGGCTTAGGCTGACCTAAGAGACCAGAAACGTGCACTGTCTAATATTACCAAAGGAGACCTGTGACCCAGACTAATATACGAGTCTCAAGCTTACCCAGCAAGCTATGGTATGTTATGCGCAAAGTTGCCTGGGTCACCCCCACTAAAAAAGCATCCAAAGTCACAGATACTTCCAATGGTATATGGTCTCTAATTACTGCAACGTATTAAACGTTGTGATTTGTTCGGCAATCGAACGCAGACTGACTGCCTGCTCCCAGTAGATCAGCGCTTTATATACTGATAGTTCACATGACCTGCTTGCTAAAGACATCACCCTACTATTTTATTTCATGAAAACACAACCCTACTGTTTCAAACAATAATTGTATAATACTGCGACTATATTCTGTAATACATATTGTGCCTCTTTATAACCGACTAGTATTATTAAATCATCAAATTATGTACATGAAAATACAATGATCAATCAAAAATGCAAACGCTATTTGCGTGGAACTTACCGAAAAGTCAAATTCTTGCACACGGGAAACGTACTTTTGTTTTAATGTAAATACTAGGAATGAACTCAAGGAATAATAAACCTAAAGGAAAAAGTACCAGCAAAAATCGTCACAGTATTAAACATGCAGATCTTTATCTTTGCCTCAATGAACCATTTCAGATCCAGGCGTTTTGGGGGAAATTCAGATTAACACATTAAAAGTATCTTTATCATATTTATGTTCCATAAATGGATAATAACTGTGGAACAATTCCAGTTATTACATCCTGATATAATACATTAAGATATCAGAGCTCCAGATAAGGTTTTGTGAAATTCTTAACGTTACTACCAGGTTTTCAAAAAGAATTCTTAACTCTGAAATTTTATTCTTAACGTTACTACTAAGTTTTGGAAAAAAATTCTTAACTTTTCTTAATGACCTAAAAATAAATAATAATGGTCATTTTATGCAAAAAATCAAAATAAACATACTAGCAACTTTATTTATACGAGTTCAACAGTGTCTATTCAGTATTATACAATTTTATTTTTCAAATACCATCATATGCCCAAACTGTGCTAAGATTGCATGCCTTCGACGAATTTTTACATATTTCACAATTAAAACGGGTCTCCCCTTCAATATTTTCAACGATTAGCCATGGGAATTGTCCCTTCCACTCGTTCAATGTTTTTTTTGTTTAAGCTTGGACCCGTCGTGTCGCGTTTATTTTTAGCTTTTCCGACCTTGTCGGCAACTGAACATACAGCATCGTATACGATCTTTTGTATAATGTCGTTCTTAACATTCAACTTCGGCCCACTTTGCGTACAATATGTTAAAGCGTGTTTTTGCACGCTTTGCAGTTTTTTAGGACGCTCTGGGCGCCGCCATTGTTTTTTGACAGATAGACTGTACACGCCGCTTTTATTAGAAAAAAGCGCTTTGTTAAACAAACCATTCTATATAAGCACCGAAAAGATCTTAAATACGCGAAAAGAACTCAATAAAAGTTGATACGAACGGATGTAAAAATAAAATTCGTAACTTGATTTTGTAATTCTTAATGGTACGACAAGATTTTAAAATAAATACGTAACGGACTTGAAAACAATTCGTATTTACGAAAATACGACCCTTATCTGGAGCTCTGGATATCAACATGAAACTTCACAGGTGTATAGATATCAATGAGGAAACGTGCCATGCACACAAACCATAACCCTACACTTTCTTTAAGGTAGTGGGAGCCTAATGGGTACTTTTCCATAAACATAATTTGTTATTATTTCCATATTGTAAATTGTATCTCACTACTTATTGCAAATTTTAAAAACTTTGTATCAGCCAGTTAACCTTTTACACTTGGTTGGATCACCTATCCCTGGGCGTTTTCTATGGATTCACTCTATATCCAAATTGTTTAGTTTTTGTAAATGGGATATACATATATTTTGATAATAAACTTAATAAACATAATCAGGTGTATTGTGCTAGTAGACATTGCATTAAAAAAAAGTGTCATAGAAAGCAAATTGTGCACTTGATTTCAAATAATGCGTGCATTCATCTGGCTAAAATGGCAAAGACGACAACAAATCGTTCCACAATAAATTTTAAGGTCAACAATCACTGTACAAATAGACAACTCCTTCACCTCAAATTATCAAACATAAAAATATGTGTTGCATGATGTAATATGATGAAACGTTGAAACTCTAAAAAAATTAACCTTTTTG